>NW_028149497.1:0-289211 GCF_964270895.1 Podarcis filfolensis
ATCATCAGAAACAGAATTTGCCCTCGACGTCTGAACAACTTTTTTTGAAAAAATCCCTAAGCCGCGGGGTCACAATTTCAGCAAAAATCTGACGTTCTGCAATTCAATCAAAAAGGCTGCCAAAGTGTTGCAAACTATCCCCTGAAAGGTTTTTCGGTGGAAACAGATGGGTTTTATCATCCGAAACAGAATAAGCCCTCGACGTCTGAACAACTTTTTTTGAAAAAATCCCTAAGCCGCGCGGTCACAATTTCAGCAAAAATCTGACGTTCTGCAATTCACTCAAAAATGCTGCCAAAGTGTTGGAAACGATCCCCTGAAAGGTTTTTCGGTGGAAACAGATGGGTTTTATCATCAGAAACAGAATAAGCCCTCGACGTCTGAAAAACTTTTTTTGAAAAAATCCCTAAGCCGCGCGGTCACAATTTCAGCAAAAATCTGACGTTCTGCAGTTCACTCAGAAATCCTGCCAAACTGTCACAAATGATCCCCTGAAAGGTTTTTCGGTGGAAACAGATAGGTTTTTATCATCAGAAACAGAATAAGGCCTCGACGTCTGAACAACTTTTTTTGAAAAAATCCCTAAGCCGCACGGTCACAATTTCAGCAAAAATCTGACCTTCCGCAATTTACTCAGAAATAGTGGCAAACTGTTGCAAACGCTCTCCTGAAAGCTTTTCCGGTGGAAACAGATGGGTTTTTATCATCAGAAACAGAATTTGCCCTCGACGTCTGAACAACTTTTTTTGAAAAAATCCCTAAGCCGCGCGGTCACAATTTCAGCAAAAATCTGACGTTCTGCAATTCACTCAAAAATGCTGCCAAACTGTTGCAAACGATCCCCTGAAAAGTTTTTCGGTGGAAACAGATGGGTTTTATCATCAGAAACAGAATAAGCCCTTGACGTCTGAACAACTTTTTTTGAAAAAATCCCTAAGCCGCGCGGTCACAATTTCAGCAAAAATCTGACCTTCTGCAATTTACTCAGAAATAGTGGCAAACTGTTGCAAACGCTCTCCTGAAAGCTTTTCCGGTGGAAACAGATGGGTGTTTATCATCAGAAACAGAATTTGCACTCGACGTCTGAACAACTTTTTTTGAAAAAATCCCTAAGTCGCGCGGTCACAATTTCAGCAAAAATCTGACGTTCTGCAATTCACTCAAAAATGCTTCCAAACTGTTGCAAACGATCCCCTGAAAGGTTTTTCGGTGGAAACAGATGGGTTTTTATAATCAAAAACAGAATAAGCCCTCGACGTCTGAACAACTTTTTTTTGAAAAAATCCCTAAGCCGCGCGGTCACAATTTTAGCAAAAATCTGACGTTCTGCAATTCACTCAAAAATGCTGCCAAAGTGTTGGAAACGATCCCCTGAAAGGTTTTTCGGTGGAAACAGATGGGTTTTATCATCAGAAACAGAATAAGCCCTCGACGTCTGAACAACTTTTTTTGAAAAAATCCCTAAGCCGCGCGGTCACAATTTCAGCAAAAATCTTACCTTCCGCAATTTACTCAGAAATAGTGGCAAACTT
This sequence comes from Podarcis filfolensis, assembly GCF_964270895.1. Classification (NCBI taxonomy): domain Eukaryota; kingdom Metazoa; phylum Chordata; class Lepidosauria; order Squamata; family Lacertidae; genus Podarcis; species Podarcis filfolensis. The sequence continues at coordinate 1,533 of NW_028149497.1, forward strand.
TAGCAAACGCTCTCCTGAAAGCTTTTCCGGTGGAAACAGATGGGTTTTTATCATCAGAAACAGAATTTGCCCTCGACGTCTGAACAACTTTTTTTGAAAAAATCCCTAAGCCGCGCGGTCACAATTTCAGCAAAAATCTGACGTTCTGCAATTCACTCAAAAATGCTTCCAAACTGTTGCAAACGATCCCCTGAAAGGTTTTTCGGTGGAAACAGATGGGTTTTTATCATCACAAACAGAATAAGCCCTCAACGTCTGAACAACTTTTTTTTGAAAAAATCCCTAAGCCGAGCGCGGAAAAGCCGCTGAAGGGCTTTTCCGAGCCATACGGGGGCTTGGGGGCAACGCAAAGGCACTGCGACCCCCAAAAATCTCAGGAGGGGTACTCCTGAGGGAAAAGCTAACCAGCAGCATTGGAGTAGCTCCATAGTTTTTTCGGGTTTTTTTCTGAGAGACTCGGGAACGACGGGACTGAGAAACGCGAATGGTAAGCTCTGCGGACCCCATGTGGCAATGCCTCTAGCTCTCACTGGAAAGGCGACAAACCTCCGTAACTTTAAGAGCGGAACCCTTAGTGTTTTGGGAACAATCTTGGGCTAAAAAGATGGACTATGCACTAAGTGAGCTCTGAATGTAAAAGAATTTAAATGAGGAGCCCGACCTGCTTTTTCGGAGTCAAAATGGCGCAGGATATAAAGTCATAAGAGTGAAAAAAGGAAATGACCAGGCACCCGCTGTAGAACCAGAAAAGTGAAAGTCCTCAGCAGCAACTAAGCGAGGCAAAGGAAACAAAATAAAATGAAAGTAGCAGAAAGAAAAGATACTTAGAGACTTTGTATTTCTTTTGGGGAAAGTACGAAAGAATAAAGGGAAGAACTAAACAGAGTGGTGATAAAGAAAAAGAACATGTTGAAGACTTAAACTTTAAGGCGGAACTTTAAAGGAGAAGGGAGAGGAGGAAAAGACGGAATAAACTCAAAGGCTTTAAAGAGACTAAGGCGCTCCACTTATTACTTTGTCTGCCTCAAATTTTGGATTTCTTATATTATACTCCGGGCAAGTAAATGTTCCCTTCCCCCCCCCCCTCAAACCTTTAACTTTGGACTTTACCTTCCCCCCTCTTAAAAGAACTTGGATTTTTGGATTTCCTCCTTACCCCCTCTTGTTGAATGGTTGGGGATTTCATACGAACTGAGCTTATAGGGTCTTATATATATATCCCCAGTAGGACACTTACCTTCTTTACTTTTTTCTGGTTTGTTTTTTCCTGATTAATTTTTGGAACATTTCGAATATTTAAAGACTTGGAATTTCTTTTTTCCCCCCTGGATTTGAATTACTTGTGAACTGAGTTAAAGAGGGGTGAGCTAAAAGGCATATACCCCCTTTCTACTTAATGGACTGGAGTTAATGTTGGACTCCTGGATCTTTTCCCAATCACAGTTCTATGTTGGAATAACCCAGCAAGTGGATGAAAAGCCTAGAACTTAGAACCCACTTTCCTTCACGGCAGGTTTTAGGATTGCATTGGAGTGCTGGAACCCTCGACCGCCTTTTTTCTTTTTTTCCTTTTTCTCTTTTTTTTTATTTTATTTTATCCTTTTTTTTGATATAGAAGGGATTCTACAGAGACAGTTTCCCAAATACTGCTTACCCTCCTTTGATCTGGATTAAGCCAACCAAGTGGCTGAAGACCGAACAAAGGAAAGAACAAACTGCTCCTATTTAAAACAAAAGTTGGTTACAGGTTAAACTTTCGTTTCTTCTGTCTTTGTACACCTATCATAAAGGTCCCCTTTAAGGTTAATATTTCTTTAAGGGCCTTATCAGAGGGCCTTTATCCTTACATAGTTGATAAGTCTCAGACAAAATTGTTTGATTAGGAGTTTAGTTTGAACTTATCCACATTTAGAGGGTACGAAATATATGGACGGTAAATGAATTGAGTAGGCACAGGATTTGAGAATACTTGGAATTACAGATCTTGATTTGGAAAATCCAGAAATATAAATTATAAATAATATTTTGATGCATTAGGAGAAAATTAAAGGGTCAGGGGAAAACTTGATTGGCTAAGTTTAAAGAATTACTCCATTTCTCTTTGCCTGATTGCAATTGGTAAAAACTGGAATTAGATTGCTTAAGGGAACGTTGTTGTAATTACTTTTTTTTGATACTAACTAAAACTTGTTAAGACTGTGCGCCCTCTAGGGGAGAAAATAAACATTACAAGAAATTTATAGTATATATATATTTATATATATATATTTTTTGAAGAGGGGGGGAAAGGAGAAAGAGTGGAAACGGAGAAAATGTCGGGGAAAAATGGAAAAAAGATAGGAGGGACCCCATCAGACAGGAAAACATCTCGACAAGAAGAAATTAAAGACTTAGACATTCTTTGGTTAAAAATAAAGGAGGAATTTAAACAGAATGAAACTCACATGGAGAAAAAGCTAGGAGAGATACATGAGTTGATTGATAAGAAGATAGAAGGTGCAGTAGGGGAACTGTCAAGTAAAGTAAAAGACTTAACGGTTCGATCAAAGATTTTAGAAGAATCGAATAAAAAAGCACAGAAAGAGATAAAGGAACAAAGGAAGGAGACAGATAGGATAAAAGAGGAACTTCGAGAACTGAACAGGAATCAAGACCAAGTTTTGGACAATTTAGCGATGATGGAAATGAAACAAAAACAGCTAAATTTAAAGTTTAGAGGAGTAGGAGAAGAATCTAATGAGAATATTAAAGAGAAACTGACTAAAGAATTAGCGAAGTGGTTAGAATTGAAGGAAGAAGAGATTGCATATACGATAGAAAATGCTTTCAGAATAAAAATAAGGTCTAAACAAATAAAATCTAAAAAAGCACTGGGAGATTGTTTAGTTATATTTAATTCGATAGAGATGAGAAATTTAATCCTAAGAGAAAGCTACCAAAAGAAACTAATAATTGAAGGCAGACCAATTATTATCTTTAAAGAAATACCAACCAGACTCCTACGCAAAAGAGAGGGGTACAAACAGCTAACAAGCGTTCTAAAAAAGAACGGGATACAACACAGATGGGAATTCCCTGAAGAGATTTCCTTTTTCTATAAAGATAAAAGATTTAAGATTACTGAAAGTCAGGAAGTGGGTAAATTTCTACGCAGATATGAAAAAGACCTTGGGAAAGTGGAGGAGAGATTTGGAGGGAGAAATGGTGATTTACAAGAGAGAAGTAGAAGAAGAGAGAAGGGTGGAGAACAGGAGGAAAGGGGAGGGGAAGGAGGAGGAGAGGAGGAGGAAGGGGAAGAAGGAGTAGGGGAAGAGGAAGTGGAAAAAGAGGAAGAGGGAATAGAAAACAAAACCACTCGGATATAAATTAAGTATTTGGATATCGGCAAGTAAAAATAACAATGAATCTGAAAATTCTGTCATGGAATGTGAACGGTGTGAATGAGAAAACCAAGAGGAATAAAATAGTGAATGTTTTGAAAAGAAAGAACCTTGATTTAATCTGTATGCAGGAGACACATGTGACCAAAAAGCATAAACATATCTTGATAAATAAAAAATTGGGAGTTGAATTCATAAACTCCATTGCAGAAAAAAAAAGAGGAGTAGTAACATATGTTAACGAAAAATGGGAACCTAAACTGATATACAAAGACGATGAAGGAAGGATATTAGGGGTGCAAATTAATTTCCAGGGTGAAAAACTTAATGTGATAAACATATATGCACCGAATTCGGATAAATTGGAATTCTTTAAGAAATTGGAGCAAGTATTATTAGAGTTAGAGGATAACAAGACGATATTATTGGGAGACTTCAACGGAGTACCGGTACCAGAAATTGATAGACAAACAGAAAAGAAAAAGCGTAATCAAGGGAAGCTGCCAAGATCATTTAATAATTTAGAAGAAAATTTAGACTTAATAGACATTTGGAGACACAAACACCCAATAGAGAAGCAATATACCTTTTTTTCAGAAGTGCACAAAAGCTGGGGTAGAATTGATCAAATCTGGATCTCAAGAGAACTCACCTTAAGAACCTCAAAATGTGAAATCCAACCGAGAACCCTTTCTGATCATAATTCGATAATGTTGGAAATAAAAGGTGTATCACAGGGGGGGTTCAGATGGAGAATGAATGAATATTTATTGGAGAGTGAGGAAATTATTGGAAAGGCTAAAGCCACTTTAAAAGACTATTTTGATTTGAACCTTAATACAGAATCAAGTATAGAGGTAGTCTGGGATGCTAGCAAGGCAGTCTTAAGAGGTTTCTTTATCCAGCAAAATAGTTACAAGAGGAAAATAAGGGAACAAAAGAAAGAAGAAATTCTCAATCAACTAAGAGAATGTGAGAAAAAACTAACAATAAATCCAAAAGATGAACAAAACATACAAATAATAAAAATATTACAAACACAATACTCAATGCTGACAAATCAAGAAATCGAATGGAAAATTAAGTTAATGAAGCAAAAATATTTCGAATCAGCTAATAAAACAGGTAAATTACTAGCTTGGCAATTGCGAAGAAGGCAAAAACAAAATGTGATAAATAAGATAAAAATAGGGGAGCAATTGATAGAAGATCCAAAGGGAATAAAGGAAAATTTCCTCAAATTTTATGAGAAATTGTACAAAAAAGAAGATGAAGATTCAAAACAAATAGAAAAATATCTAGAAGACTGCAGCGGAAAAACTATCACAGAGGAAGAAAGACTACAATTAAACAAACCTATAAAAATAGAAGAGATCCAGAATGCGATAAGAAAAATGAAATTAGGGAAGGCCCCGGGACCGGATGGACTGTCTGCAAAATACTATAAAGTATTAGAAGATCAACTAACGCCAGTGCTATGTGATACTATGAATAAAATATTAGGGGGAGGAAAGATACCAGAGTCATGGAAAGAGGCCCATATCACGATGATCCCCAAACCGGACACGGATAAATTAAACATCAAAAATTATAGGCCTATATCATTACTAAATAATGACTACAAAATTTTTGCAGAGGTAATGGCAAACAGACTTAAAAAGTGTTTAGTAAATCTAATTTACAAAGATCAAGCAGGATTCCTCCCAAACAGGTTTCTTAAAGATAATGTAAGGCATACTATAAACATTATTGAATATTTGGAGTGTAAGAACGAGATACCTGCGGCGCTGATTTTTATCGATGTGGAGAAGGCATTCGATAATGTCTCATGGTCGTTCCTAATAAAAAGTATGGAAAAAGCAGGGATAGAGGGCGAATTCATGAAAGGAATAAAGGCAGTATATTCGAGTCAGTTTGCCAAATTGATTATAAATAACAACTTAACAAATCCATTTAGAATAGAAAAAGGAACAAGACAGGGTTGCCCTCTTTCCCCGCTTTTGTTTATTATAGTATTAGAGGTCATCGCGAGTAAAATAAGAGCAATACCAGAGATTCGAGGGATTAAAGTAGGAACGAAAGAATATAAATTAAAAGCTTACGCAGACGATTTGATGCTATCCGTAGAAGAGCCGCAAAAAAGTGTTAGCAAGGCGCTGGAAATATTAGAAGAATACGGTAAACTATCCGGTTTCAAACTGAATAAACTAAAGACAAAAATGATGACTAAGAATCTGGGAAAGGACGAAAGAGAAAAATTAGAGAAACAAAATGGAATCAAGGTGGCTAAGAAAATAAAATATCTGGGAATCTGGCTAACCACAAAAAATATAAATTTAATTCAAGATAACTACTTGACAACATGGAAGGAAATTAAAAAAGATCTAGATATATGGAATAGAGTTAAGCTTTCGTGGATGGGAAGGATGGCGGCAATAAAAATGAACGTACTTCCAAAAATGTTGTTCTTGTTCCAAAGTATACCAGTGATTAAAGGCTCCAAAATGTTCAAGGATTGGCAGAAAACCCTTTCGAAGTTTATATGGCAAGGGAAAAGACCGAGAATTAGATTTAAATTGCTTACAGATCGAAAAGAAAGGGGGGGATTCTCGGTCCCAAATTTGAAATTATATTTCGAGGCCGCCTGCCTTTGTTGGATCAAAGAGTGGATAACTTTGGAAAATACTGACCTATTAGACCTAGAAGGATTCAACAATAGGTTCGGCTGGCATGCCTACTTATGGTCAAATAAAGAAAAGGTACATAAGGGGTTTTCAAGCCACATCATTAGAGGACCACTATATGAAGTTTGGGAGAAAAATAAAAAACTCCTAGAATGGAAAACACCTTGGTGGTTGTCGCCATTGGACATTTTAATAATTAAGAAAACAAATATGGAAGGAAAAAGATTAACGTACGAAGACCTACTAATAAGATCAGAAAGCGGCTGGAAATTAAGAACATATGAGGATCTGAAAGAAAAATTAACAGGCTGGCTACAATATCATCAAATAAACGCAATGTGGATGGAAGATAAAAAAGTAGGGATAAGTGAAAAAAAATCCAAATTTCAGATAGAAATAATTGAAGGTAAAACCAAATTATTATCTAGAATGTATGATATACTATTGGAATGGGACACCAAAGACGAAGAAATAAAGGAGGTTATGACAAAATGGTCAATGGACTTGGGATACAATATAGATTATGAAAAATGGTCGAGATTGTGGAATAATGGAATAAAATTTACGGCAAGTGTTACCCTTAGAGAAAATCTGGAGAAGATGATATATAGGTGGTATATCACACCAGCAAAATTAGGAAAAATGTATAAAACAGGAAATAAGGCCTGCTGGAAGTGCAAAATCAAAGAAGGCAATTTCTACCATATGTGGTGGACTTGCGAGGAAATGAAGAAATTCTGGGACTTGATTTATAATGAGTTAAAAAAAATATTTAAATATACTTTTCCTAAGAGACCGGAGGCCTTTTTACTAGGTATAATTGGGGATGAAATTAAAAGGGAAGATAGGATTTTATTCCAGTATTCGACAACAGCGGCCAGAATATTAATTGCACAGAATTGGAAAAGTACAAATATACCAACGGTTAGAGAATGGCAAACAAGATTATTCGAATATGTTGAATTAGCAAAAATGACGCAAAAATTAGAAACCAAAAAAATACAAAGTTTATTAGTGATTGGAATAAATTTATGGCATACATTGAAGGAAACCATAGAAACCTAAAAACTATAGCAGGTCTGTTATAAAACTTATGATGTGCAAATCGTTAACAAATACTAGCTGCAGAAAATGGAAAATTTTATCAAGAAGCCCGAAATCGGGAGGGAAGGAGGTCAATAGGGGAGTAGAAGAAAGATATAAATATCTAATTATATAAAATCTTAATGAATAAGAGATAGAACTGTAACAGAGATTGTTGCTTTTTGGTGTTAGATGCGGATACTTTTTTTCTTGTCTTCTTGTTCTCCTTGTTTCTTTTTAAAATTGTTGTCTTGTCTTTTGTGTTTTTTGTTTTTTGTTTTTCACTTTTTTTATGCTGTAACTGAAACTTAATAAAAAGAACTTTAAAAAAAAAAAAAATCCCTAAACCGCGCGGTCACAATTTTAGGAAAAATCTGACGTTCTGCAATTCACTCAAAAATGCTGCCAAAGTGATGGAAACGATCCCCTGAAAGGTTTTTCGGTGGAAACAGATGGGTTTTATCATCAGAAACAGAATAAGCCCTCGACGTCTGAACAACTTTTTTTGAAAAAATCCCTAAGCCGCGTGGTCACAATTTCAGCAAAAATCTGACCTTCCGCAATTTACTCAGAAATAGTGGCAAACTGTTGCAAACGCTCTCCTGAAAGCTTTTCCGGTGGAAACAGATGGGTTTTTATCATCAGAAACAGAATTTGCCCTCGACGTCTGAACAACTTTTTTTGAAAAAATCCCTAAGCCGCGCGGTCACAATTTCAGCAAAAATCTGACGTTCTGCAATTCAATCAAAAAGGCTGCCAAAGTGTTGCAAACTATCCCCTGAAAGGTTTTTCGGTGGAAACAGATGGGTTTTATCATCAGAAACAGAATAAGCCCTCGACGTCTGAACAACTTTTTTTGAAAAAATCCCTAAGCCGCGCGGTCACAATTTTAGCAAAAATCTGACGTTCTGCAATTTACTCAAAAATGCTTCCAAACTGTTGCAAACGATCCCCTGAAAGGTTTTTCGGTGGAAACAGATGGGTTTTTATAATCAAAAACAGAATAAGCCCTCGACGTCTGAACAACTTTTTTTTTAAAAAATCCCTAAGCCGCGCGGTCACAATTTCAGCAAAAATCTGACGTTCTGCAATTCACTCAAAAATGCTGCCAAAGTGTTGGAAACGATCCCCTGAAAGGTTTTTCGGTGGAAACAGATGGGTTTTATCATGAGAAACAGAATAAGCCCTCGACGTCTGAAAAACTTTTTTTGAAAAAATCCCTAAGCCGCGCGGTCACAATTTCAGCAAAAATCTGACGTTCTGCAGTTCACTCAAAAATCCTGCCAAACTGTCACAAATGATCCCCTGAAAGGTTTTTCGGTGGAAACAGATAGGTTTTTATCATCAGAAACAGAATAAGGCCTCGATGTCTGAACAACTTTTTTTGAAAAAATCCCTTAGCCGCACGGTCACAATTTCAGCAAAAATCTGACCTTCCGCAATTTACTCAGAAATAGTGGCAAACTGTTGCAAACGCTCTCCTGAAAGCTTTTCCGGTGGAAACAGATGGGTTTTTATCATCAGAAACAGAATTTGCCCTCGACGTCTGAACAACTTTTTTTGAAAAAATCCCTAAGCCGCGCGGTCACAATTTCAGCAAAAATCTGACGTTCTGCAATTCACTCAAAAATCCTGCCAAACTGTCACAAATGATCCCCTGAAAGGTTTTTCGGTGGAAACAGATAGGTTTTTATCATCAGAAACAGAATAAGCCCTCGACGTCTGAACAATTTTTTTTGAAAAAATCCCTAAGCCGCGCGGTCACAATTTCAGCAAAAATCTGACCTTCCGCAATTTACTCAGAAATAGTGGCAAACTGTTGCAAACGCTCTCCTGAAAGCTTTTCTGGTGGAAACAGATGGGTTTTTATCATCAGAAACAGAATTTGCCCTCGACGTCTGAACAACTTTTTTTGAAAAAATCCCTAAGCCGCGGGGTCACAATTTCAGCAAAAATCTGACGTTCTGCAATTCAATCAAAAAGGCTGCCAAAGTGTTGCAAACTATCCCCTGAAAGGTTTTTCGGTGGAAACAGATGGGTTTTATCATCAGAAACAGAATAAGCCCTCGACGTCTGAACAACTTTTTTTGAAAAAATCCCTAAGCCGCGCGGTCACAATTTCAGCAAAAATCTGACTTTCTGCAATTTACTCAAAAATGCTTCCAAACTGTTGCAAACGATCCCCTGAAAGGTTTTTCGGTGTAAACAGATGGGTTTTTATAATCAAAAACAGAATAAGCCCTCGACGTCTGAACAACTTTTTTTTGAAAAAATCCCTAAGCCGCGCGGTCACAATTTCAGCAAAAATCTGACGTTCTGCAATTCACTCAAAAATGCTGCCAAAGTGTTGGAAACGATCCCCTGAAAGGTTTTTCGGTGGAAACAGATGGGTTTTATCATCAGAAACAGAATAAGCCCTCGACGTCTGAAAAACTTTTTTTGAAAAAATCCCTAAGCCGCGCGGTCACAATTTCAGCAAAAATCTGACGTTCTGCAGTTCACTCAAAAATCCTGCCAAACTGTCACAAATGATCCCCTGAAAGGTTTTTTGGTGGAAACAGATAGGTTTTTATCATCAGAAACAGAATAAGGCCTCGACGTCTGAACAACTTTTTTTGAAAAAATCCCTAAGCCGCACGGTCACAATTTCAGCAAAAATCTGACCTTCCGCAATTTACTCAGAAATAGTGGCAAACTGTTGCAAACGCTCTCCTGAAAGCTTTTCCGGTGGAAACAGATGGGTGTTTATCATCAGAAACAGAATTTGCACTCGACGTCTGAACAACTTTTTTTGAAAAAATCCCTAAGCCGCGCGGTCACAATTTCAGCAAAAATCTGACGTTCTGCAATTCACTCAAAAATGCTTCCAAACTGTTGCAAACGATCCCCTGAAAGGTTTTTCGGTGGAAACAGATGGGTTTTTATCATCAAAAACAGAATAAGCCCTCGACGTCTGAACAACTTTTTTTAAAAAAAATCCCTAAGCCGCGCGGTCACAATTTCAGCAAAAATCTGACGTTCTGCAATTCACTCAAAAATGCTGCCAAAGTGTTGGAAACGATCCCCTGAAAGGTTTTTCGGTGGAAACAGATGGGTTTTATCATCAGAAACAGAATAAGCCCTCGACGTCTGAAAAACTTTTTTTGAAAAAATCCCTAAGCCGCGCGGTCACAATTTCAGCAAAAATCTGACGTTCTGCAGTTCACTCAAAAATCCTGCCAAACTTTCACAAATGATCCCCTGAAAGGTTTTTCGGTGGAAACAGATAGGTTTTTATCATCAGAAACAGAATAAGGCCTCGACGTCTGAACAACTTTTTTTGAAAAAATCCCTAAGCCGCGCGGTCACAATTTCAGCAAAAATCTGACCTTCCGCAATTTACTCAGAAATATTGGCAAACTGTAGCAAACGCTCTCCTGAAAGCTTTTCCGGTGGAAACAGATGGGTTTTTATCATCAGAAACAGAATTTGCCCTCGACGTCTGAACAACTTTTTTTGAAAAAATCCCTAAGCCGCGCGGTCACAATTTCAGCAAAAATCTGACGTTCTGCAATTCACTCAAAAATGCTTCCAAACTGTTGCAAACGATCCCCTGAAAGGTTTTTCGGTGGAAACAGATGGGTTTTTATGATCAAAAACAGAATAAGCCCTCGACGTCTGAAAAACTTTTTTTTGAAAAAATCCCTAAGCCGCGCGGTCACAATTTCAGCAAAAATCTGACGTTCTGCAATTCAATCAAAAAGGCTGCCAAAGTGTTGCAAACTATCCCCTGAAAGGTTTTTCAGTGGAAACAGATGGGTTTTATCATCAGAAACAGAATAAGCCCTCGACGTCTGAACAACTTTTTTTGAAAAAATCCCTAAGCCGCGCGGTCACAATTTCAGCAAAAATCTGACGTTCTGCAATTTACTCAAAAATGCTTCCAAACTGTTGCAAACAATCCCCTGAAAGGTTTTTCGGTGGAAACAGATGGGTTTTTATCATCAAAAACAGAATAAGCCCTCGACGTCTGAACAACTTTTTTTAAAAAAAATCCCTAAGCCGCGCGGTCACAATTTCAGCAAAAATCTGACGTTCTGCAATTCACTCAAAAATGCTGCCAAAGTGTTGGAAACGATCCCCTGAAAGGTTTTTCGGTGGAAACAGATGGGTTTTATCATCAGAAACAGAATTTGCCCTCGACGTCTGAACAACTTTTTTTGAAAAAATCCCTAAGCCGCGGGGTCACAATTTCAGCAAAAATCTGACGTTCTGCAATTCAATCAAAAAGGCTGCCAAAGTGTTGCAAACTATCCCCTGAAAGGTTTTTCGGTGGAAACAGATGGGTTTTATCATCCGAAACAGAATAAGCCCTCGACGTCTGAACAACTTTTTTTGAAAAAATCCCTAAGCCGCGCGGTCACAATTTCAGCAAAAATCTGACGTTCTGCAATTCACTCAAAAATGCTGCCAAAGTGTTGGAAACGATCCCCTGAAAGGTTTTTCGGTGGAAACAGATGGGTTTTATCATCAGAAACAGAATAAGCCCTCGACGTCTGAAAAACTTTTTTTGAAAAAATCCCTAAGCCGCGCGGTCACAATTTCAGCAAAAATCTGACGTTCTGCAGTTCACTCAGAAATCCTGCCAAACTGTCACAAATGATCCCCTGAAAGGTTTTTCGGTGGAAACAGATAGGTTTTTATCATCAGAAACAGAATAAGGCCTCGACGTCTGAACAACTTTTTTTGAAAAAATCCCTAAGCCGCACGGTCACAATTTCAGCAAAAATCTGACCTTCCGCAATTTACTCAGAAATAGTGGCAAACTGTTGCAAACGCTCTCCTGAAAGCTTTTCCGGTGGAAACAGATGGGTTTTTATCATCAGAAACAGAATTTGCCCTCGACGTCTGAACAACTTTTTTTGAAAAAATCCCTAAGCCGCGCGGTCACAATTTCAGCAAAAATCTGACGTTCTGCAATTCACTCAAAAATGCTGCCAAACTGTTGCAAACGATCCCCTGAAAAGTTTTTCGGTGGAAACAGATGGGTTTTATCATCAGAAACAGAATAAGCCCTTGACGTCTGAACAACTTTTTTTGAAAAAATCCCTAAGCCGCGCGGTCACAATTTCAGCAAAAATCTGACCTTCTGCAATTTACTCAGAAATAGTGGCAAACTGTTGCAAACGCTCTCCTGAAAGCTTTTCCGGTGGAAACAGATGGGTGTTTATCATCAGAAACAGAATTTGCACTCGACGTCTGAACAACTTTTTTTGAAAAAATCCCTAAGTCGCGCGGTCACAATTTCAGCAAAAATCTGACGTTCTGCAATTCACTCAAAAATGCTTCCAAACTGTTGCAAACGATCCCCTGAAAGGTTTTTCGGTGGAAACAGATGGGTTTTTATAATCAAAAACAGAATAAGCCCTCGACGTCTGAACAACTTTTTTTTGAAAAAATCCCTAAGCCGCGCGGTCACAATTTTAGCAAAAATCTGACGTTCTGCAATTCACTCAAAAATGCTGCCAAAGTGTTGGAAACGATCCCCTGAAAGGTTTTTCGGTGGAAACAGATGGGTTTTATCATCAGAAACAGAATAAGCCCTCGACGTCTGAACAACTTTTTTTGAAAAAATCCCTAAGCCGCGCGGTCACAATTTCAGCAAAAATCTTACCTTCCGCAATTTACTCAGAAATAGTGGCAAACTTTAGCAAACGCTCTCCTGAAAGCTTTTCCGGTGGAAACAGATGGGTTTTTATCATCAGAAACAGAATTTGCCCTCGACGTCTGAACAACTTTTTTTGAAAAAATCCCTAAGCCGCGCGGTCACAATTTCAGCAAAAATCTGACGTTCTGCAATTCACTCAAAAATGCTTCCAAACTGTTGCAAACGATCCCCTGAAAGGTTTTTCGGTGGAAACAGATGGGTTTTTATCATCACAAACAGAATAAGCCCTCGACGTCTGAACAACTTTTTTTTGAAAAAATCCCTAAGCCGAGCGCGGAAAAGCCGCTGAAGGGCTTTTCCGAGCCATACGGGGGCTTGGGGGCAACGCAAAGGCACTGCGACCCCCAAAAATCTCAGGAGGGGTACTCCTGAGGGAAAAGCTAACCAGCAGCATTGGAGTAGCTCCGTAGTTTTTTCGGGTTTTTTTCTGAGAGACTCGGGAACGACGGGACTGAGAAACGCGAATGGTAAGCTCTGCGGACCCCATGTGGCAATGCCTCTAGCTCTCACTGGAAAGGCGACAAACCTCCGTAACTTTAAGAGCGGAACCCTTAGTGTTTTGGGAACAATCTTGGGCTAAAAAGATGGACTATGCACTAAGTGAGCTCTGAATGTAAAAGAATTTAAATGAGGAGCCCGACCTGCTTTTTCGGAGTCAAAATGGCGCAGGATATAAAGTCATAAGAGTGAAAAAAGGAAATGACCAGGCACCCGCTGTAGAACCAGAAAAGTGAAAGTCCTCAGCAGCAACTAAGCGAGGCAAAGGAAACAAAATAAAATGAAAGTAGCAGAAAGAAAAGATACTTAGAGACTTTGTATTTCTTTTGGGGAAAGTACGAAAGAATAAAGGGAAGAACTAAACAGAGTGGTGATAAAGAAAAAGAACATGTTGAAGACTTAAACTTTAAGGCGGAACTTTAAAGGAGAAGGGAGAGGAGGAAAAGACGGAATAAACTCAAAGGCTTTAAAGAGACTAAGGCGCTCCACTTATTACTTTGTCTGCCTCAAATTTTGGATTTCTTATATTATACTCCGGGCAAGTAAATGTTCCCTTCCCCCCCCCCTCAAACCTTTAACTTTGGACTTTACCTTCCCCCCTCTTAAAAGAACTTGGATTTTTGGATTTCCTCCTTACCCCCTCTTGTTGAATGGTTGGGGATTTCATACGAACTGAGCTTATAGGGTCTTATATATATATCCCCAGTAGGACACTTACCTTCTTTACTTTTTTCTGGTTTGTTTTTTCCTGATTAATTTTTGGAACATTTCGAATATTTAAAGACTTGGAATTTCTTTTTTCCCCCCTGGATTTGAATTACTTGTGAACTGAGTTAAAGAGGGGTGAGCTAAAAGGCATATACCCCCTTTCTACTTAATGGACTGGAGTTAATGTTGGACTCCTGGATCTTTTCCCAATCACAGTTCTATGTTGGAATAACCCAGCAAGTGGATGAAAAGCCTAGAACTTAGAACCCACTTTCCTTCACGGCAGGTTTTAGGATTGCATTGGAGTGCTGGAACCCTCGACCGCCTTTTTTCTTTTTTTCCTTTTTCTCTTTTTTTTTATTTTATTTTATCCTTTTTTTTGATATAGAAGGGATTCTACAGAGACAGTTTCCCAAATACTGCTTACCCTCCTTTGATCTGGATTAAGCCAACCAAGTGGCTGAAGACCGAACAAAGGAAAGAACAAACTGCTCCTATTTAAAACAAAAGTTGGTTACAGGTTAAACTTTCGTTTCTTCTGTCTTTGTACACCTATCATAAAGGTCCCCTTTAAGGTTAATATTTCTTTAAGGGCCTTATCAGAGGGCCTTTATCCTTACATAGTTGATAAGTCTCAGACAAAATTGTTTGATTAGGAGTTTAGTTTGAACTTATCCACATTTAGAGGGTACGAAATATATGGACGGTAAATGAATTGAGTAGGCACAGGATTTGAGAATACTTGGAATTACAGATCTTGATTTGGAAAATCCAGAAATATAAATTATAAATAATATTTTGATGCATTAGGAGAAAATTAAAGGGTCAGGGGAAAACTTGATTGGCTAAGTTTAAAGAATTACTCCATTTCTCTTTGCCTGATTGCAATTGGTAAAAACTGGAATTAGATTGCTTAAGGGAACGTTGTTGTAATTACTTTTTTTTGATACTAACTAAAACTTGTTAAGACTGTGCGCCCTCTAGGGGAGAAAATAAACATTACAAGAAATTTATAGTATATATATATTTATATATATATATTTTTTGAAGAGGGGGGGAAAGGAGAAAGAGTGGAAACGGAGAAAATGTCGGGGAAAAATGGAAAAAAGATAGGAGGGACCCCATCAGACAGGAAAACATCTCGACAAGAAGAAATTAAAGACTTAGACATTCTTTGGTTAAAAATAAAGGAGGAATTTAAACAGAATGAAACTCACATGGAGAAAAAGCTAGGAGAGATACATGAGTTGATTGATAAGAAGATAGAAGGTGCAGTAGGGGAACTGTCAAGTAAAGTAAAAGACTTAACGGTTCGATCAAAGATTTTAGAAGAATCGAATAAAAAAGCACAGAAAGAGATAAAGGAACAAAGGAAGGAGACAGATAGGATAAAAGAGGAACTTCGAGAACTGAACAGGAATCAAGACCAAGTTTTGGACAATTTAGCGATGATGGAAATGAAACAAAAACAGCTAAATTTAAAGTTTAGAGGAGTAGGAGAAGAATCTAATGAGAATATTAAAGAGAAACTGACTAAAGAATTAGCGAAGTGGTTAGAATTGAAGGAAGAAGAGATTGCATATACGATAGAAAATGCTTTCAGAATAAAAATAAGGTCTAAACAAATAAAATCTAAAAAAGCACTGGGAGATTGTTTAGTTATATTTAATTCGATAGAGATGAGAAATTTAATCCTAAGAGAAAGCTACCAAAAGAAACTAATAATTGAAGGCAGACCAATTATTATCTTTAAAGAAATACCAACCAGACTCCTACGCAAAAGAGAGGGGTACAAACAGCTAACAAGCGTTCTAAAAAAGAACGGGATACAACACAGATGGGAATTCCCTGAAGAGATTTCCTTTTTCTATAAAGATAAAAGATTTAAGATTACTGAAAGTCAGGAAGTGGGTAAATTTCTACGCAGATATGAAAAAGACCTTGGGAAAGTGGAGGAGAGATTTGGAGGGAGAAATGGTGATTTACAAGAGAGAAGTAGAAGAAGAGAGAAGGGTGGAGAACAGGAGGAAAGGGGAGGGGAAGGAGGAGGAGAGGAGGAGGAAGGGGAAGAAGGAGTAGGGGAAGAGGAAGTGGAAAAAGAGGAAGAGGGAATAGAAAACAAAACCACTCGGATATAAATTAAGTATTTGGATATCGGCAAGTAAAAATAACAATGAATCTGAAAATTCTGTCATGGAATGTGAACGGTGTGAATGAGAAAACCAAGAGGAATAAAATAGTGAATGTTTTGAAAAGAAAGAACCTTGATTTAATCTGTATGCAGGAGACACATGTGACCAAAAAGCATAAACATATCTTGATAAATAAAAAATTGGGAGTTGAATTCATAAACTCCATTGCAGAAAAAAAAAGAGGAGTAGTAACATATGTTAACGAAAAATGGGAACCTAAACTGATATACAAAGACGATGAAGGAAGGATATTAGGGGTGCAAATTAATTTCCAGGGTGAAAAACTTAATGTGATAAACATATATGCACCGAATTCGGATAAATTGGAATTCTTTAAGAAATTGGAGCAAGTATTATTAGAGTTAGAGGATAACAAGACGATATTATTGGGAGACTTCAACGGAGTACCGGTACCAGAAATTGATAGACAAACAGAAAAGAAAAAGCGTAATCAAGGGAAGCTGCCAAGATCATTTAATAATTTAGAAGAAAATTTAGACTTAATAGACATTTGGAGACACAAACACCCAATAGAGAAGCAATATACCTTTTTTTCAGAAGTGCACAAAAGCTGGGGTAGAATTGATCAAATCTGGATCTCAAGAGAACTCACCTTAAGAACCTCAAAATGTGAAATCCAACCGAGAACCCTTTCTGATCATAATTCGATAATGTTGGAAATAAAAGGTGTATCACAGGGGGGGTTCAGATGGAGAATGAATGAATATTTATTGGAGAGTGAGGAAATTATTGGAAAGGCTAAAGCCACTTTAAAAGACTATTTTGATTTGAACCTTAATACAGAATCAAGTATAGAGGTAGTCTGGGATGCTAGCAAGGCAGTCTTAAGAGGTTTCTTTATCCAGCAAAATAGTTACAAGAGGAAAATAAGGGAACAAAAGAAAGAAGAAATTCTCAATCAACTAAGAGAATGTGAGAAAAAACTAACAATAAATCCAAAAGATGAACAAAACATACAAATAATAAAAATATTACAAACACAATACTCAATGCTGACAAATCAAGAAATCGAATGGAAAATTAAGTTAATGAAGCAAAAATATTTCGAATCAGCTAATAAAACAGGTAAATTACTAGCTTGGCAATTGCGAAGAAGGCAAAAACAAAATGTGATAAATAAGATAAAAATAGGGGAGCAATTGATAGAAGATCCAAAGGGAATAAAGGAAAATTTCCTCAAATTTTATGAGAAATTGTACAAAAAAGAAGATGAAGATTCAAAACAAATAGAAAAATATCTAGAAGACTGCAGCGGAAAAACTATCACAGAGGAAGAAAGACTACAATTAAACAAACCTATAAAAATAGAAGAGATCCAGAATGCGATAAGAAAAATGAAATTAGGGAAGGCCCCGGGACCGGATGGACTGTCTGCAAAATACTATAAAGTATTAGAAGATCAACTAACGCCAGTGCTATGTGATACTATGAATAAAATATTAGGGGGAGGAAAGATACCAGAGTCATGGAAAGAGGCCCATATCACGATGATCCCCAAACCGGACACGGATAAATTAAACATCAAAAATTATAGGCCTATATCATTACTAAATAATGACTACAAAATTTTTGCAGAGGTAATGGCAAACAGACTTAAAAAGTGTTTAGTAAATCTAATTTACAAAGATCAAGCAGGATTCCTCCCAAACAGGTTTCTTAAAGATAATGTAAGGCATACTATAAACATTATTGAATATTTGGAGTGTAAGAACGAGATACCTGCGGCGCTGATTTTTATCGATGTGGAGAAGGCATTCGATAATGTCTCATGGTCGTTCCTAATAAAAAGTATGGAAAAAGCAGGGATAGAGGGCGAATTCATGAAAGGAATAAAGGCAGTATATTCGAGTCAGTTTGCCAAATTGATTATAAATAACAACTTAACAAATCCATTTAGAATAGAAAAAGGAACAAGACAGGGTTGCCCTCTTTCCCCGCTTTTGTTTATTATAGTATTAGAGGTCATCGCGAGTAAAATAAGAGCAATACCAGAGATTCGAGGGATTAAAGTAGGAACGAAAGAATATAAATTAAAAGCTTACGCAGACGATTTGATGCTATCCGTAGAAGAGCCGCAAAAAAGTGTTAGCAAGGCGCTGGAAATATTAGAAGAATACGGTAAACTATCCGGTTTCAAACTGAATAAACTAAAGACAAAAATGATGACTAAGAATCTGGGAAAGGACGAAAGAGAAAAATTAGAGAAACAAAATGGAATCAAGGTGGCTAAGAAAATAAAATATCTGGGAATCTGGCTAACCACAAAAAATATAAATTTAATTCAAGATAACTACTTGACAACATGGAAGGAAATTAAAAAAGATCTAGATATATGGAATAGAGTTAAGCTTTCGTGGATGGGAAGGATGGCGGCAATAAAAATGAACGTACTTCCAAAAATGTTGTTCTTGTTCCAAAGTATACCAGTGATTAAAGGCTCCAAAATGTTCAAGGATTGGCAGAAAACCCTTTCGAAGTTTATATGGCAAGGGAAAAGACCGAGAATTAGATTTAAATTGCTTACAGATCGAAAAGAAAGGGGGGGATTCTCGGTCCCAAATTTGAAATTATATTTCGAGGCCGCCTGCCTTTGTTGGATCAAAGAGTGGATAACTTTGGAAAATACTGACCTATTAGACCTAGAAGGATTCAACAATAGGTTCGGCTGGCATGCCTACTTATGGTCAAATAAAGAAAAGGTACATAAGGGGTTTTCAAGCCACATCATTAGAGGACCACTATATGAAGTTTGGGAGAAAAATAAAAAACTCCTAGAATGGAAAACACCTTGGTGGTTGTCGCCATTGGACATTTTAATAATTAAGAAAACAAATATGGAAGGAAAAAGATTAACGTACGAAGACCTACTAATAAGATCAGAAAGCGGCTGGAAATTAAGAACATATGAGGATCTGAAAGAAAAATTAACAGGCTGGCTACAATATCATCAAATAAACGCAATGTGGATGGAAGATAAAAAAGTAGGGATAAGTGAAAAAAAATCCAAATTTCAGATAGAAATAATTGAAGGTAAAACCAAATTATTATCTAGAATGTATGATATACTATTGGAATGGGACACCAAAGACGAAGAAATAAAGGAGGTTATGACAAAATGGTCAATGGACTTGGGATACAATATAGATTATGAAAAATGGTCGAGATTGTGGAATAATGGAATAAAATTTACGGCAAGTGTTACCCTTAGAGAAAATCTGGAGAAGATGATATATAGGTGGTATATCACACCAGCAAAATTAGGAAAAATGTATAAAACAGGAAATAAGGCCTGCTGGAAGTGCAAAATCAAAGAAGGCAATTTCTACCATATGTGGTGGACTTGCGAGGAAATGAAGAAATTCTGGGACTTGATTTATAATGAGTTAAAAAAAATATTTAAATATACTTTTCCTAAGAGACCGGAGGCCTTTTTACTAGGTATAATTGGGGATGAAATTAAAAGGGAAGATAGGATTTTATTCCAGTATTCGACAACAGCGGCCAGAATATTAATTGCACAGAATTGGAAAAGTACAAATATACCAACGGTTAGAGAATGGCAAACAAGATTATTCGAATATGTTGAATTAGCAAAAATGACGCAAAAATTAGAAACCAAAAAAATACAAAGTTTATTAGTGATTGGAATAAATTTATGGCATACATTGAAGGAAACCATAGAAACCTAAAAACTATAGCAGGTCTGTTATAAAACTTATGATGTGCAAATCGTTAACAAATACTAGCTGCAGAAAATGGAAAATTTTATCAAGAAGCCCGAAATCGGGAGGGAAGGAGGTCAATAGGGGAGTAGAAGAAAGATATAAATATCTAATTATATAAAATCTTAATGAATAAGAGATAGAACTGTAACAGAGATTGTTGCTTTTTGGTGTTAGATGCGGATACTTTTTTTCTTGTCTTCTTGTTCTCCTTGTTTCTTTTTAAAATTGTTGTCTTGTCTTTTGTGTTTTTTGTTTTTTGTTTTTCACTTTTTTTATGCTGTAACTGAAACTTAATAAAAAGAACTTTAAAAAAAAAAAAAATCCCTAAACCGCGCGGTCACAATTTTAGGAAAAATCTGACGTTCTGCAATTCACTCAAAAATGCTGCCAAAGTGATGGAAACGATCCCCTGAAAGGTTTTTCGGTGGAAACAGATGGGTTTTATCATCAGAAACAGAATAAGCCCTCGACGTCTGAACAACTTTTTTTGAAAAAATCCCTAAGCCGCGTGGTCACAATTTCAGCAAAAATCTGACCTTCCGCAATTTACTCAGAAATAGTGGCAAACTGTTGCAAACGCTCTCCTGAAAGCTTTTCCGGTGGAAACAGATGGGTTTTTATCATCAGAAACAGAATTTGCCCTCGACGTCTGAACAACTTTTTTTGAAAAAATCCCTAAGCCGCGCGGTCACAATTTCAGCAAAAATCTGACGTTCTGCAATTCAATCAAAAAGGCTGCCAAAGTGTTGCAAACTATCCCCTGAAAGGTTTTTCGGTGGAAACAGATGGGTTTTATCATCAGAAACAGAATAAGCCCTCGACGTCTGAACAACTTTTTTTGAAAAAATCCCTAAGCCGCGCGGTCACAATTTTAGCAAAAATCTGACGTTCTGCAATTTACTCAAAAATGCTTCCAAACTGTTGCAAACGATCCCCTGAAAGGTTTTTCGGTGGAAACAGATGGGTTTTTATAATCAAAAACAGAATAAGCCCTCGACGTCTGAACAACTTTTTTTTTAAAAAATCCCTAAGCCGCGCGGTCACAATTTCAGCAAAAATCTGACGTTCTGCAATTCACTCAAAAATGCTGCCAAAGTGTTGGAAACGATCCCCTGAAAGGTTTTTCGGTGGAAACAGATGGGTTTTATCATGAGAAACAGAATAAGCCCTCGACGTCTGAAAAACTTTTTTTGAAAAAATCCCTAAGCCGCGCGGTCACAATTTCAGCAAAAATCTGACGTTCTGCAGTTCACTCAAAAATCCTGCCAAACTGTCACAAATGATCCCCTGAAAGGTTTTTCGGTGGAAACAGATAGGTTTTTATCATCAGAAACAGAATAAGGCCTCGATGTCTGAACAACTTTTTTTGAAAAAATCCCTAAGCCGCACGGTCACAATTTCAGCAAAAATCTGACCTTCCGCAATTTACTCAGAAATAGTGGCAAACTGTTGCAAACGCTCTCCTGAAAGCTTTTCCGGTGGAAACAGATGGGTTTTTATCATCAGAAACAGAATTTGCCCTCGACGTCTGAACAACTTTTTTTGAAAAAATCCCTAAGCCGCGCGGTCACAATTTCAGCAAAAATCTGACGTTCTGCAATTCACTCAAAAATGCTTCCAAACTGTTGCAAACGATCCCCTGAAAGGTTTTTCGGTGGAAACAGATGGGTTTTTATCATCAAAAACAGAATAAGCCCTCGACGTCTGAACAACTTTTTTTTGAAAAAATCCCTAAGCCGCGCGGTCACAATTTCAGCAAAAATCTGACGTTCTGCAATTCACTCAAAAATGCTGCCAAAGTGTTGGAAACGATCCCCTGAAAGGTTTTTCGGTGGAAACAGATGGGTTTTATCATCAGAAACAGAATAAGCCCTCGACGTCTGAACAACTTTTTTTGAAAAAATCCCTAAGCCGCGCGGTCACAATTTCAGCAAAAATCTGACCTTCCGCAATTTACTCAGAAATAGTGGCAAACTGTAGCAAACGCTCTCCTGAAAGCTTTTCCGGTGGAAACAGATGGGTTTTTATCATCAGAAACAGAATTTGCCCTCGACGTCTGAACAACTTTTTTTGAAAAAATCCCTAAGCCGCGCGGTCACAATTTCAGCAAAAATCTGACGTTCTACAATTCACTCAAAAATGCTTCCAAACTGTTGCAAACGATCCCCTGAAAGGTTTTTCGGTGGAAACAGATGGGTTTTTATCATCACAAACAGAATAAGCCCTCGACGTCTGAACAACTTTTTTTTGAAAAAATCCCTAAGCCGCGCGGTCACAATTTTAGGAAAAATCTGACGTTCTGCAATTCACTCAAAAATGCTGCCAAAGTGTTGGAAACGATCCCCTGAAAGGTTTTTTGGTGGAAACAGATGGGTTTTATAATCAGAAACAGAATAAGCCCTCGACGTCTGAACAACTTTTTTTGAAAAAATCCCTAAGCCGCGTGGTCACAATTTCAGCAAAAATCTGACCTTCCGCAATTTACTCAGAAATAGTGGCAAACTGTTGCAAACGCTCTCCTGAAAGCTTTTCCGGTGGAAACAGATGGGTTTTTATCATCAGAAACAGAATTTGCCCTCGACGTCTGAACAACTTTTTTTGAAAAAATCCCTAAGCCGCGCGGTCACAATTTCAGCAAAAATCTGACGTTCTGCAATTCAATCAAAAAGGCTGCCAAAGTGTTGCAAACTATCCCCTGAAAGGTTTTTCGGTGGAAACAGATGGGTTTTATCATCAGAAACAGAATAAGCCCTCGACGTCTGAACAACTTTTTTTGAAAAAATCCCTAAGCCGCGCGGTCACAATTTCAGCAAAAATCTGACGTTCTGCAATTCACTCAAAAATGCTTCCAAACTGTTGCAAACGATCCCCTGAAAGGTTTTTCGGTGGAAACAGATGGGTTTTTATCATCAAAAACAGAATAAGCCTTCGACGTCTGAACAACTTTTTTTTGAAAAAATCCCTAAGCCGCGCGGTCACAATTTTAGGAAAAATCTGACCTTCCGCAATTTACTCAGAAATAGTGGCAAACTGTTGCAAATGCTCTCCTGAAAGCTTTTCCGGTGGAAACAGATGGGTTTTTATCATCAAAAACAGAATAAGCCTTCGACGTCTGAACAACTTTTTTTTGAAAAAATCCCTAAGCCGCGCGGTCACAATTTTAGGAAAAATCTGACGTTCTGCAATTCACTCAAAAATGCTGCCAAAGTGTTGGAAACGATCCCCTGAAAGGTTTTTCGGTGGAAACAGATAGGTTTTTATCATCAAAAACAGAATAAGCCCTCGACGTCTGAACAACTTTTTTTGAAAAAATCCCTAAGCCGCGCGGTCACAATTTCAGCAAAAATCTGACGTTCTGCAATTCACTCAAAAATCCTGCCAAACTGTCACAAATGATCCCCTGAAAGGTTTTTCGGTGGAAACAGATAGGTTTTTATCATCAGAAACAGAATAAGGCCTCGACGTCTGAACAACTTTTTTTGAAAAAATCCCTAAGCCGCGCGGTCACAATTTCAGCAAAAATCTGACCTTCCGCAATTTACTCAGAAATAGTGGCAAACTGTTGCAAACGCTCTCCTGAAAGCTTTTCCGGTGGAAACAGATGGGTTTTTATCATCAGAAACAGAATTTGCACTCGACGTCTGAACAACTTTTTTTGAAAAAATCCCTAAGCCGCGCGGTCACAATTTCAGCAAAAATCTGACGTTCTGCAATTCACTCAAAAATGCTGCCAAACTGTTGCAAACGATCCCCTGAAAGGTTTTTCGGTGGAAACAGATGGGTTTTTATCATCAAAAACAGAATAAGCCTTCGACGTCTGAACAACTTATTTTTGAAAAAATCCCTAAACCGCGCGGTCACAATTTTAGGAAAAATCTGACGTTCTGCAATTCACTCAAAAATGCTGCCAAAGTGTTGGAAACGATCCCCTGAAAGGTTTTTTGGTGGAAACAGATGGGTTTTATCATCAGAAACAGAATAAGCCCTCGACGTCTGAACAACTTTTTTTGAAAAAATCCCTAAGCCGCGCGGTCACAATTTCAGCAAAAATCTGACGTTCTGCAATTCACTCAAAAATGCTTCCAAAGTGTTGGAAACGATCCCCTGAAAGGTTTTTCGGTGGAAACAGATGCGTTTTTATCATCAAAAACAGAATAAGCCCTCGACGTGTGAACAACTTTTTTTTGAAAAAATCCCTAAGCCGCGCGGTCACAATTTTAGCAAAAATCTGACGTTCTGCAATTCACTCAAAAATGCTGCCAAAGTGTTGGAAACGATCCCCTGAAAGGTTTTTCGGTGGAAACAGATGGGTTTTATCATCAGAAACAGAATAAGCCCTCGACGTCTGAACAACTTTTTTTGAAAAAATCCCTAAGCCGCGCGGTCACAATTTCAGCAAAAATCTGACCTTCCGCAATTTACTCAGAAATAGTGGCAAACTGTAGCAAACGCTCTCCTGAAAGCTTTTCCGGTGGAAACAGATGGGTTTTTATGATCAGAAACAGAATAAGCCCTCGACGTCTGAACAACTTTTTTTGAAAAAATCCCTAAGCCGCGCGGTCACAATTTCAGCAAAAATCTGACCTTCTGCAATTTACTCAGAAATAGTGGCAAACTGTTGCAAACGCTCTCCTGAAAGCTTTTCCGGTGGAAACAGATGGGTGTTTATCATCAGAAACAGAATTTGCACTCGACGTCTGAACAACTTTTTTTGAAAAAATCCCTAAGCCGCGCGGTCACAATTTCAGCAAAAATCTGACGTTCTGCAATTCACTCAAAAATGCTTCCAAACTGTTGCAAACGATCCCCTGAAAGGTTTTTCGGTGGAAACAGATGGGTTTTTATCATCAAAAACAGAATAAGCCTTCGACGTCTGAACAACTTTTTTTTGAAAAAATCCCTAAGCCGCGCGGTCACAATTTTAGGAAAAATCTGACGTTCTGCAATTCACTCAAAAATGCTGCCAAAGTGTTGGAAACGATCCCCTGAAAGGTTTTTCGGTGGAAGCAGATAGGTTTTTATCATCAAAAACAGAATAAGCCCTCGACGTCTGAACAACTTTTTATGAAAAAATCCCTAAGCCGCGCGGTCACAATTTCAGCAAAAATCTGACGTTCTGCAGTTCACTCAAAAATCCTGCCAAACTGTCACAAATGATCCCCTGAAGGGTTTTTCGTTGGAAACAGATAGGTTTTTATCATCAGAAACAGAATAAGGCCTCGACGTCTGAAAAATTTTTTTTATAAAAATCCCTAAGCCGCGCGGTCACAATTTCAGCAAAAATCTGACCTTCCGCAATTTACTCAGAAATTGTGGCAAACTGTTGCAAATGCTCTCCTGAAAGCTTTTCCGGTGGAAACAGATGGGTTTTTATCATCAGAAACAGAATTTGCCCTCGACGTCTGAACAACTTTTTTTGAAAAAATCCCTAAGCCGCGCGGTCACAATTTCAGCAAAAATCTGACGTTCTGCAATTCAATCAAAAAGGCTGCCAAAGTGTTGCAAACTATCCCCTGAAAGGTTTTTCGGTGGAAACAGATGGGTTTTATCATCAGAAACAGAATAAGCCCTCGACGTCTGAACAACTTTTTTTGAAAAAATCCCTAAGCCGCGCGGTCACAATTTCAGCAAAAATCTGACGTTCTGCAATTCACTCAAAAATGCTTCCAAACTGTTGCAAACGATCCCCTGAAAGGTTTTTCGGTGGAAACAGATGGGTTTTTATCATCAAAAACAGAATAAGCCTTCGACGTCTGAACAACTTTTTTTTGAAAAAATCCCTAAGCCGCGCGGTCACAATTTTAGGAAAAATCTGACGTTCTGCAATTCACTCAAAAATGCTGCCAAAGTGTTGGAAACGATCCCCTGAAAGGTTTTTCTGTGGAAACAGATAGGTTTTTATCATCAAAAACAGAATAAGCCCTCGACGTCTGAACAACTTTTTTTGAAAAAATCCCTAAGCCGCGCGGTCACAATTTCAGCAAAAATCTGACCTTCCGCAATTTACTCAGAAATAGTGGCAAACTGTTGCAAACGCTCTCCTGAAAGCTTTTCCGGTGGAAACAGATGGGTTTTTATCATCAGAAACAGAATTTGCACTCGACGTCTGAACAACTTTTTTTTGAAAAAATCCCTAAGCCGCGCGGTCACAATTTCAGCAAAAATCTGACGTTCTGCAATTCACTCAAAAATGCTGCCAAACTGTTGCAAACGATCCCCTGAAAGGTTTTTCGGTGGAAACAGATGGGTTTTTATCATCACAAACAGAATAAGCCTTCGACGTCTGAACAACTTATTTTTGAAAAAATCCCTAAACCGCGCGGTCACAATTTTAGGAAAAATCTGACGTTCTGCAATTCACTCAAAAATGCTGCCAAAGTGTTGGAAACGATCCCCTGAAAGGTTTTTCGGTGGAAACAGATGGGTTTTATCATCAGAAACAGAATAAGCCCTCGACGTCTGAACAACTTTTTTTGAAAAAATCCCTAAGCCGCGCGGTCACAATTTCAGCAAAAATCTGACCTTCCGCAATTTACTCAGAAATAGTGGCAAACTGTTGCAAACGCTCTCCTGAAAGCTTTTCCGGTGGAAACAGATGGGTTTTTATCATCAGAAACAGAATTTGCCCTCGACGTCTGAACAACTTTTTTTGAAAAAATCCCTAAGCCGCGCGGTCACAATTTCAGCAAAAATCTGACGTTCTGCAATTCACTCAAAAATGCTTCCAAAGTGTTGGAAACGATCCCCTGAAAGGTTTTTCGGTGGAAACAGATGGGTTTTTATCATCAAAAACAGAATAAGCCCTCGACGTCTGAACAACTTTTTTTTGAAAAAATCCCTAAGCCGCGCGGTCACAATTTTAGCAAAAATCTGACGTTCTGCAATTCACTCAAAAATGCTGCCAAAGTGTTGGAAACGATCCCCTGAAAGGTTTTTCGGTGGAAACAGATGGGTTTTATCATCAGAAACAGAATAAGCCCTCGACGTCTGAACAACTTTTTTTGAAAAAATCCCTAAGCCGCGCGGTCACAATTTCAGCAAAAATCTGACCTTCCGCAATTTACTCAGAAATAGTGGCAAACTGTAGCAAACGCTCTCCTGAAAGCTTTTCCGGTGGAAACAGATGGGTTTTTATGATCAGAAACAGAATAAGCCCTCGACGTCTGAACAACTTTTTTTGAAAAAATCCCTAAGCCGCGCGGTCACAATTTCAGCAAAAATCTGACCTTCCGCAATTTACTCAGAAATAGTGGCAAACTGTAGCAAACGCTCTCCTGAAAGCTTTTCCGGTGGAAACAGATGGGTGTTTATCATCAGAAACAGAATTTGCACTCGACGTCTGAACAACTTTTTTTGAAAAAATCCCTAAGCCGCGCGGTCACAATTTCAGCAAAAATCTGACATTCTGCAATTCACTCAAAAATGCTTCCAAACTGTTGCAAACGATCCCCTGAAAGGTTTTTCGGTGGAAACAGATGGGTTTTTATCATCAAAAACAGAATAAGCCTTCGACGTCTGAACAACTTTTTTTTGAAAAAATCCCTAAGCCGCGCGGTCACAATTTTAGGAAAAATCTGACGTTCTGCAATTCACTCAAAAATGCTGCCAAAGTGTTGGAAACGATCCCCTGAAAGGTTTTTCGGTGGAAGCAGATAGGTTTTTATCATCAAAAACAGAATAAGCCCTCGGCGTCTGAACAACTTTTTATGAAAAAATCCCTAAGCCGCGCGGTCACAATTTCAGCAAAAATCTGACGTTCTGCAGTTCACTCAAAAATCCTGCCAAACTGTCACAAATGATCCCCTGAAAGGTTTTTCGGTGGAAACAGATAGGTTTTTATCATCAGAAACAGAATAAGGCCTCGACGTCTGAACAACTTTTTTTGAAAAAATCCCTAAGCCGCGCGGTCACAATTTCAGCAAAAATCTGACCTTCCGCAATTTACTCAGAAATAGTGGCAAACTGTTGCAAACGCTCTCCTGAAAGCTTTTCCGGTGGAAACAGATGGGTTTTTATCATCAGAAACAGAATTTGCACTCGACGTCTGAACAGCTTTTTTTGAAAAAATCCCTAAGCCGTGCGGTCACAATTTCAGCAAAAATCTGACGTTCTGCAATTCACTCAAAAATGCTTCCAAACTGTTGCAAACGATCCCCTGAAAGGTTTTTCGGTGGAAACAGATGGGTTTTTATCATCAAAAACAGAATAAGCCTTCGACGTCTGAACAACTTTTTTTTGAAAAAATCCCTAAGCCGCGCGGTCACAATTTTAGGAAAAATCTGACGTTCTGCAATTCACTCAAAAATGCTGCCAAAGTGTTGGAAACGATCCCCTGAAAGGTTTTTTGGTGGAAACAGATGGGTTTTATCATCAGAAACAGAATAAGCCCTCGACGTCTGAACAACTTTTTTTGAAAAAATCCCTAAGCCGCGCGGTCACAATTTCAGCAAAAATCTGACCTTCCACAATTTACTCAGAAATAGTGGCAAACTGTTGCAAACGCTCAACTGAAAGCTTTTCCGGTGGAAACAGATGGGTTTTTATCATCAGAAACAGAATTTGCACTCGACATCTGAACAACTTTTTTTGAAAAAATCCCTAAGCCGCGCGGTCACAATTTCAGCAAAAATCTGACCTTCTGCAATTTACTCAGAAATAGTGGCAAACTGTTGCAAACGCTCTCCTGAAAGCTTTTCCGGTGGAAACAGATGGGTGTTTATCATCAGAAACAGAATTTGCACTCGACGTCTGAACAACTTTTTTTGAAAAAATCCCTAAGCCGCGCGGACACAATTTCAGCAAAAATCTGACGTTCTGCAATTCACTCAAAAATCCTGCCAAACTGTTGCAAACGATCCCCTGAAAGGTTTTTCGGTGGAAACAGATGGGTTTTTATCATCAAAAACAGAATAAGCCTTCGACGTCTGAACAACTTTTTTTTGAAAAAATCCCTAAGCCGCGCGGTCACAATTTTAGGAAAAATCTGACGTTCTGCAATTCACTCAAAAATGCTGCCAAAGTGTTGGAAACGATCCCCTGAAAGGTTTTTCGGTGGAAACAGATAGGTTTTTATCATCAAAAACAGAATAAGCCCTCGACGTCTGAACAACTTTTTATGAAAAAATCCCTAAGCCTCGCGGTCACAATTTCAGCAAAAATCTGACGTTCTGCAATTCACTCAAAAATCCTTCCAAACTGTCACAAATGATCCCCTGAAAGGTTTTTCGGTGGAAACAGATAGGTTTTTATCATCAAAAACAGAATAAGCCCTCGACGTCTGAACAACTTTTTATGAAAAAATCCCTAAGCCGCGCGGTCACAATTTCAAGAAAAATCTGACGTTCTGCAATTCACTCAAAAATGCTTCCAAACTGTTGCAAACGATCCCCTGAAAGGTTTTTCGGTGGAAACAGATGGGTTTTTATCATCAAAAACAGAATAAGCCTTCGACGTCTGAACAACTTTTTTTTGAAAAAATCCCTAAGTCGCGCGGTCACAATTTCCGCAAAAATCTGACGTTCTGCAATTTACTCAAAAATGCTGCCAAAGTGTTGGAAACGATCCCCTGAAAGGTTTTTTGGTGGAAACAGATGGGTTTTATCATCAGAAACAGAATAAGCCCTCGACGTCTGAACAACTTTTTTTGAAAAAATCGCTAAGCCGCGCGGTCACAATTTCAGCAAAAATCTGACCTTCCACAATTTACTCAGAAATAGTGGCAAACTGTTGCAAACGCTCAACTGAAAGCTTTTCCGGTGGAAACAGATGGGTTTTTATCATCAGAAACAGAATTTGCACTCGACATCTGAACAACTTTTTTTGAAAAAATCCCTAAGCCGCGCGGTCACAATTTCAGCAAAAATCTGACGTTCTGCAATTCACTCAAAAATGCTTCCAAACTGTTGCAAACGATCCCCTGAAAGGTTTTTCGGTGGAAACAGATGGGTTTTTATCATCAAAAACAGAATAAGCCTTCGACGTCTGAACAACTTTTTTTTGAAAAAATCCCTAAGCCGCGCGGTCACAATTTTAGGAAAAATCTGACGTTCTGCAATTCACTCAAAAATGCTGCCAAAGTGTTGGAAACGATCCCCTGAAAGGTTTTTTGGTGGAAACAGATGGGTTTTATCATCAGAAACAGAATAAGCCCTCGACGTCTGAAAAACTTTTTTTGAAAAAATCCCTGAGCCGCGCGGTCACAATTTCAGCAAAAATCTGACCTTCCGCAATTTACTAAGAAATAGTGGCAAACTGTTGCAAACGCTCTCCTGAAAGCTTTCCCGGTGGAAACAGATGGGTTTTTATCATCAGAAACAGAATTTGCACTCGACGTCTGAAAAACTTTTTTTGAAAAAATCCCTAAGCCGCGCGGTCACAATTTCAGCAAAAATCTGACGTTCTGCAATTCACTCCAAAAAGCTTCCAAACTTTTGCAAACGATCCCCTGAAAGGTTTTTCGGTGGAAACAGATGGGTTTTTATCATCAAAAACAGAATAAGCCCTCGACGTCTGAACAACTTTTTTTTGAAAAAATCCCTAAGCCGCGCGGTCACAATTTTAGCAAAAATCTGACGTTCTGCAATTCACTCAAAAATGCTGCCAAAGTGTTGGAAACGATCCCCTGAAAGGTTTTTCGGTGGAAACAGATGGGTTTTTATCATCAAAAATAGAATAAGCCCTCGACGTCTGAACAACTTTTTTTTGAAAAAATCCCTAAGCCGCGCGGTCACAATTTTAGCAAAAATCTGACGTTCTGCAATTCACTCAAAAATGCTGCCAAAGTGTTGGAAACGATCCCCTGAAAGGTTTTTCGGTGGAAACAGATGGGTTTTATCATCAGAAACAGAATAAGCCCTCGACGTCTGAACAACTTTTTTTGAAAAAATCCCTAAGCCGCGCGGTCACAATTTCAGCAAAAATCTGACCTTCCGCAATTTACTCAGAAATAGTGGCAAACTGTAGCAAACGCTCTCCTGAAAGCTTTTCCGGTGGAAACAGATGGGTTTTTATCATCAGAAACAGAATTTGCCCTCGACGTCTGAACAACTTTTTTTGAAAAAATCCCTAAGCCGCGCGGTCACAATTTCAGCAAAAATCTGACGTTCTGCAATTCACTCAAAAATGCTTCCAAAGTGTTGGAAACGATCCCCTGAAAGGTTTTTCGGTGGAAACAGATGGGTTTTTATCATCACAAACAGAATAAGCCCTCGACGTCTGAACAACTTTTTTTTGAAAAAATCCCTAAGCCGCGCGGTCACAATTTTAGGAAAAATCTGACGTTCTGCAATTCACTCAAAAATGCTGCCAAAGTGTTGGAAACGATCCCCTGAAAGGTTTTTCGGTGGAAACAGATGGGTTTTATCATCAGAAACAGAATAAGCCCTCGACGTCTGAACAACTTTTTTTGAAAAAATCTCTAAGCCGCGCGGTCACAATTTCAGCAAAAATCTGACCTTCCGCAATTTACTCAGAAATAGTGGCAAACTGTTGCAAACGCTCTCCTGAAAGCTTTTCCGGTGGAAACAGATGGGTTTTTATCATCAGAAACAGAATTTGCACTCGACGTCTGAACAACTTTTTTTGAAAAAATCCCTAAGCCGCGCGGTCACAATTTCAGCAAAAATCTGACGTTCTGCAATTCACTCAAAAATGCTTCCAAACTGTTGCAAACGATCCCCTGAAAGGTTTTTCGGTGGAAACAGATGGGTTTTTATCATCAAAAACAGAATAAGCCTTCGACGTCTGAACAACTTTTTTTTGAAAAAATCCCTAAGCCGCGCGGTCACAATTTTAGGAAAAATCTGACGTTCTGCAATTCACTCAAAAATGCTGCCAAAGTGTTGGAAACGATCCCCTGAAAGGTTTTTTGGTGGAAACAGATGGGTTTTATCATCAGAAACAGAATAAGCCCTCGACGTCTGAACAACTTTTTTTGAAAAAATCCCTAAGCCGCGCGGTCACAATTTCAGCAAAAATCTGACCTTCCGCAATTTACTAAGAAATAGTGGCAAACTGTTGCAAACGCTCTCCTGAAAGCTTTTCCGGTGGAAACAGATGGGTTTTTATCATCAGAAACAGAATTTGCACTCGACGTCTGAACAACTTTTTTTGAAAAAATCCCTAAGCCGCGCGGTCACAATTTCAGCAAAAATCTGACGTTCTGCAATTCACTCAAAAATGCTGCCAAAGTGTTGGAAACGATCCCCTGAAAGGTTTTTCGGTGGAAACAGATGGGTTTTTATCATCACAAACAGAATAAGCCCTCGACGTCTGAACAACTTTTTTTTGAAAAAATCCCTAAGCCGCGCGTTCACAATTTTAGGAAAAATCTGACGTTCTGCAATTCACTCAAAAATGCTGCCAAAGTGTTGGAAACGATCCCCTGAAAGGTTTTTCGGTGGAAACAGATGGGTTTTATCATCAGAAACAGAATAAGCCCTCGACGTCTGAACAACTTTTTTTGAAAAAATCCCTAAGCCGCGCGGTCACAATTTCAGCAAAAATCTGACCTTCCGCAATTTACTCAGAAATAGTGGCAAACTGTTGCAAACGCTCTCCTGAAAGCTTTTCCGGTGGAAACAGATGGGTTTTTATCATCAGAAACAGAATTTGCCCTCGACGTCTGAACAACTTTTTTTGAAAAAATCCCTAAGCCGCGCGGTCACAATTTCAGCAAAAATCTGACGTTCTGCAATTCAATCAAAAAGGCTGCCAAAGTGTTGCAAACTATCCCCTGAAAGGTTTTTCGGTGGAAACAGATGGGTTTTATCATCAGAAACAGAATAAGCCCTCGACGTCTGAACAACTTTTTATGAAAAAATCCCTAAGCCGCGCGGTCACAATTTCAACAAAAATCTGACGTTCTGCAGTTCACTCAAAAATCCTGCCAAACTGTTGCAAATGATCCCCTGAAAGGTTTTTCGGTGGAAACAGATAGGTTTTTATCATCAGAAACAGAATAAGGCCTCGACGTCTGAACAACGTTTTTTGAAAAAATCCGTAAGCCGCGCGGTCACAATTTCAGCAAAAATCTGACCTTCCGCAATTTACCCAGAAATAGTGGCAAACTGTTGCAAACGCTCTCCTGAAAGCTTTTCCGGTGGAAACAGATGGGTTTTTATCATCAGAAACAGAATTTGCACTCGACGTCTGAACAACTTCTTTTGAAAAAATCCCTAAGCCGCGCGGTCACAATTTCAGCAAAAATCTGACGTTCTGCAATTCACTCAAAAATGCTGCAAAACTGTTGCAAACGATCCCCTGAAAAGTTTTTCGGTGGAAACAGATGGGTTTTATCATCAGAAACAGAATAAGGCCTCGACGTCTGAACAACTTTTTTTGAAAAAATCCCTAAGCCGCGCGGTCACAATTTCAGCAAAAATCTGACCTTCTGCAATTTACTCAGAAATAGTGGCAAACTGTTGCAAACGCTCTCCTGAAAGCTTTTCCGGTGGAAACAGATGGGTGTTTATCATCAGAAACAGAATTTGCACTCGACGTCTGAACAACTTTTTTTGAAAAAATCCCTAAGCCGCGCGGTCACAATTTCAGCAAAAATCTGACGTTCTGCAATTCGCTCAAAAATGCTTCCAAACTGTTGCAAACGATCCCCTGAAAGGTTTTTCGGTGGAAACAGATGGGTTTTTATCATCAAAAACAGAATAAGCCCTCGACGTCTGAACAACTTTTTTTTGAAAAAATCCCTAAGCCGCGCGGTCACAATTTTAGCAAAAATCTGACGTTCTGCAATTCACTCAAAAATGCTGCCAAAGTGTTGGAAACGATCCCCTGAAAGGTTTTTCGGTGGAAACAGATGGGTTTTATCATCAGAAACAGAATAAGCCCTCGACGTCTGAACAACTTTTTTTGAAAAAATCCCTAAGCCGCGCGGTCACAATTTCAGCAAAAATCTGACCTTCCGCAATTTACTCAGAAATAGTGGCAAACTGTAGCAAACGCTCTCCTGAAAGCTTTTCCGGTGGAAACAGATGGGTTTTTATCATCAGAAACAGAATTTGCCCTCGACGTCTGAACAACTTTTTTTGAAAAAATCCCTAAGCCGCGCGGTCACAATTTCAGCAAAAATCTGACGTTCTGCAGTTCACTCAAAAATCCTGCCAAACTGTCACAAATGATCCCCTGAAAGGTTTTTCGGTGGAAACAGATAGGTTTTTATCATCAGAAACAGAATAAGGCCTCGACGTCTGAACAACTTTTTTTGAAAAAATCCCTAAGCCGCGCGGTCACAATTTCAGCAAAAATCTGACCTTCCACAATTTACTCAGAAATAGTGGCAAACTGTTGCAAACGCTCAACTGAAAGCTTTTCCGGTGGAAACAGATGGGTTTCTATCATCAGAAACAGAATTTGCACTCGACATCTGAACACCTTTTTTTGAAAAAATCCCTAAGCCGCGCGGTCACAATTTCAGCAAAAATCTGACGTTCTGCAATTCACTCAAAAATGCTTCCAAACTGTTGCAAACGATCCCCTGAAAGGTTTTTCGGTGGAAACAGATGGGTTTTTATCATCAAAAACAGAATAAGCCTTCGACGTCTGAACAACTTTTTTTGAAAAAATCCCTAAGCCGCGCGGTCACAATTTCAGCAAAAATCTGACCTTCCGCAATTTACTCAGAAATAGTGGCAAACTGTAGCAAACGCTCTCCTGAAAGCTTTTCCGGTGGAAACAGATGGGTTTTTATCATCAGAAACAGAATTTGCCCTCGACGTCTGAACAACTTTTTTTGAAAAAATCCCTAAGCCGCGCGGTCACAATTTCAGCAAAAATCTGACGTTCTGCAATTCACTCAAAAATGCTTCCAAAGTGTTGGAAACGATCCCCTGAAAGGTTTTTCGGTGGAAACAGATGGGTTTTTATCATCACAAACAGAATAAGCCCTCGACGTCTGAACAACTTTTTTTTGAAAAAATCCCTAAGCCGCGCGGTCACAATTTTAGGAAAAATCTGACGTTCTGCAATTCACTCAAAAATGCTGCCAAAGTGTTGGAAACGATCCCCTGAAAGGTTTTTCGGTGGAAACAGATGGGTTTTATCATCAGAAACAGAATAAGCCCTCGACGTCTGAACAACTTTTTTTGAAAAAATCTCTAAGCCGCGCGGTCACAATTTCAGCAAAAATCTGACCTTCCGCAATTTACTCAGAAATAGTGGCAAACTGTTGCAAACGCTCTCCTGAAAGCTTTTCCGGTGGAAACAGATGGGTTTTTATCATCAGAAACAGAATTTGCACTCGACGTCTGAACAACTTTTTTTGAAAAAATCCCTAAGCCGCGCGGTCACAATTTCAGCAAAAATCTGACGTTCTGCAATTCACTCAAAAATGCTTCCAAACTGTTGCAAACGATCCCCTGAAAGGTTTTTCGGTGGAAACAGATGGGTTTTTATCATCAAAAACAGAATAAGCCTTCGACGTCTGAACAACTTTTTTTTGAAAAAATCCCTAAGCCGCGCGGTCACAATTTTAGGAAAAATCTGACGTTCTGCAATTCACTCAAAAATGCTGCCAAAGTGTTGGAAACGATCCCCTGAAAGGTTTTTTGGTGGAAACAGATGGGTTTTATCATCAGAAACAGAATAAGCCCTCGACGTCTGAATAACTTTTTTTGAAAAAATCCCTAAGCCGCGCGGTCACAATTTCAGCAAAAATCTGACCTTCCACGATTTACTCAGAAATAGTGGCAAACTGTTGCAAGCGCTCAACTGAAAGCTTTTCCGGTGGAAACAGATCGGTTTTTATCATCAGAAACAGAATTTGCACTCGACATCTGAACAACTTTTTTTGAAAAAATCCCTAAGCCGCGCGGTCACAATTTCAGCAAAAATCTGACGTTCTGCAATTCACTCAAAAATGCTTCCAAACTGTTGCAAACGATCCCCTGAAAGGTTTTTCGGTGGAAACAGATGGGTTTTTATCATCAAAAACAGAATAAGCCTTCGACGTCTGAACAACTTTTTTTTGAAAAAATCCCTAAGCCGCGCGGTCACAATTTTAGGAAAAATCTGACGTTCTGCAATTCACTCAAAAATGCTGCCAAAGTGTTGGAAACGATCCCCTGAAAGGTTTTTTGGTGGAAACAGATGGGTTTTATCATCAGAAACAGAATAAGCCCTCGACGTCTGAACAACTTTTTTTGAAAAAATCCCTAAGCCGCGCGGTCACAATTTCAGCAAAAATCTGACCTTCCGCAATTTACTAAGAAATAGTGGCAAACTGTTGCAAACGCTCTCCTGAAAGCTTTTCCGGTGGAAACAGATGGGTTTTTATCATCAGAAACAGAATTTGCACTCGACGTCTGAACAACTTTTTTTGAAAAAATCCCTAAGCCGCGCGGTCACAATTTCAGCAAAAATCTGACGTTCTGCAATTCACTCAAAAATGCTGCCAAAGTGTTGGAAACGATCCCCTGAAAGGTTTTTCGGTGGAAACAGATGGGTTTTTATCATCACAAACAGAATAAGCCCTCGACGTCTGAACAACTTTTTTTTGAAAAAATCCCTAAGCCGCGCGTTCACAATTTTAGGAAAAATCTGACGTTCTGCAATTCACTCAAAAATGCTGCCAAAGTGTTGGAAACGATCCCCTGAAAGGTTTTTCGGTGGAAACAGATGGGTTTTATCATCAGAAACAGAATAAGCCCTCGACGTCTGAACAACTTTTTTTGAAAAAATCCCTAAGCCGCGCGGTCACAATTTCAGCAAAAATCTGACCTTCCGCAATTTACTCAGAAATAGTGGCAAACTGTTGCAAACGCTCTCCTGAAAGCTTTTCCGGTGGAAACAGATGGGTTTTTATCATCAGAAACAGAATTTGCCCTCGACGTCTGAACAACTTTTTTTGAAAAAATCCCTAAGCCGCGCGGTCACAATTTCAGCAAAAATCTGACGTTCTGCAATTCAATCAAAAAGGCTGCCAAAGTGTTGCAAACTATCCCCTGAAAGGTTTTTCGGTGGAAACAGATGGGTTTTATCATCAGAAACAGAATAAGCCCTCGACGTCTGAACAACTTTTTATGAAAAAATCCCTAAGCCGCGCGGTCACAATTTCAACAAAAATCTGACGTTCTGCAGTTCACTCAAAAATCCTGCCAAACTGTTGCAAATGATCCCCTGAAAGGTTTTTCGGTGGAAACAGATAGGTTTTTATCATCAGAAACAGAATAAGGCCTCGACGTCTGAACAACGTTTTTTGAAAAAATCCGTAAGCCGCGCGGTCACAATTTCAGCAAAAATCTGACCTTCCGCAATTTACCCAGAAATAGTGGCAAACTGTTGCAAACGCTCTCCTGAAAGCTTTTCCGGTGGAAACAGATGGGTTTTTATCATCAGAAACAGAATTTGCACTCGACGTCTGAACAACTTTTTTTGAAAAAATCCCTAAGCCGCGCGGTCACAATTTCAGCAAAAATCTGACGTTCTGCAATTCACTCAAAAATGCTGCAAAACTGTTGCAAACGATCCCCTGAAAAGTTTTTCGCTGGAAACAGATGGGTTTTATCATCAGAAACAGAATAAGGCCTCGACGTCTGAACAACTTTTTTTGAAAAAATCCCTAAGCCGCGCGGTCACAATTTCAGCAAAAATCTGACCTTCTGCAATTTACTCAGAAATAGTGGCAAACTGTTGCAAACGCTCTCCTGAAAGCTTTTCCGGTGGAAACAGATGGGTGTTTATCATCAGAAACAGAATTTGCACTCGACGTCTGAACAACTTTTTTTGAAAAAATCCCTAAGCCGCGCGGTCACAATTTCAGCAAAAATCTGACGTTCTGCAATTCGCTCAAAAATGCTTCCAAACTGTTGCAAACGATCCCCTGAAAGGTTTTTCGGTGGAAACAGATGGGTTTTTATCATCAAAAACAGAATAAGCCCTCGACGTCTGAACACCTTTTTTTTGAAAAAATCCCTAAGCCGCGCGGTCACAATTTTAGCAAAAATCTGACGTTCTGCAATTCACTCAAAAATGCTGCCAAAGTGTTGGAAACGATCCCCTGAAAGGTTTTTCGGTGGAAACAGATGGGTTTTATCATCAGAAACAGAATAAGCCCTCGACGTCTGAACAACTTTTTTTGAAAAAATCCCTAAGCCGCGCGGTCACAATTTCAGCAAAAATCTGACCTTCCGCAATTTACTCAGAAATAGTGGCAAACTGTAGCAAACGCTCTCCTGAAAGCTTTTCCGGTGGAAACAGATGGGTTTTTATCATCAGAAACAGAATTTGCCCTCGACGTCTGAACAACTTTTTTTGAAAAAATCCCTAAGCCGCGCGGTCACAATTTCAGCAAAAATCTGACGTTCTGCAGTTCACTCAAAAATCCTGCCAAACTGTCACAAATGATCCCCTGAAAGGTTTTTCGGTGGAAACAGATAGGTTTTTATCATCAGAAACAGAATAAGGCCTCGACGTCTGAACAACTTTTTTTGAAAAAATCCCTAAGCCGCGCGGTCACAATTTCAGCAAAAATCTGACCTTCCACAATTTACTCAGAAATAGTGGCAAACTGTTGCAAACGCTCAACTGAAAGCTTTTCCGGTGGAAACAGATGGGTTTTTATCATCAGAAACAGAATTTGCACTCGACATCTGAACAACTTTTTTTGAAAAAATCCCTAAGCCGCGCGGTCACAATTTCAGCAAAAATCTGACGTTCTGCAATTCACTTAAAAATGCTTCCAAACTGTTGCAAACGATCCCCTGAAAGGTTTTTCGGTGGAAACAGATGGGTTTTTATCATCAAAAACAGAATAAGCCTTCGACGTCTGAACAACTTTTTTTTGAAAAAATCCCTAAGCCGCGCGGTCACAATTTTAGGAAAAATCTGACGTTCTGCAATTCACTCAAAAATGCTGCCAAAGTGTTGGAAACGATCCCCTGAAAGGTTTTTTGGTGGAAACAGATGGGTTTTATCATCAGAAACAGAATAAGCCCTCGACGTCTGAACAACTTTTTTTGAAAAAATCCCTAAGCCGCGCGGTCACAATTTCAGCAAAAATCTGACCTTCCGCAATTTACTAAGAAATAGTGGCAAACTGTTGCAAACGCTCTCCTGAAAGCTTTTCCGGTGGAAACAGATGGGTTTTTATCATCAGAAACAGAATTTGCACTCGACGTCTGAACAACTTTTTTTGAAAAAATCCCTAAGCCGCGCGGTCACAATTTCAGCAAAAATCTGACGTTCTGCAATTCACTCAAAAATGCTGCCAAAGTGTTGGAAACGATCCCCTGAAAGGTTTTTCGGTGGAAACAGATGGGTTTTTATCATCACAAACAGAATAAGCCCTCGACGTCTGAACAACTTTTTTTTGAAAAAATCCCTAAGCCGCGCGTTCACAATTTTAGGAAAAATCTGACGTTCTGCAATTCACTCAAAAATGCTGCCAAAGTGTTGGAAACGATCCCCTGAAAGGTTTTTCGGTGGAAACAGATGGGTTTTATCATCAGAAACAGAATAAGCCCTCGACGTCTGAACAACTTTTTTTGAAAAAATCCCTAAGCCGCGCGGTCACAATTTCAGCAAAAATCTGACCTTCCGCAATTTACTCAGAAATAGTGGCAAACTGTTGCAAACGCTCTCCTGAAAGCTTTTCCGGTGGAAACAGATGGGTTTTTATCATCAGAAACAGAATTTGCCCTCGACGTCTGAACAACTTTTTTTGAAAAAATCCCTAAGCCGCGCGGTCACAATTTCAGCAAAAATCTGACGTTCTGCAATTCACTCAAAAATGCTTCCAAACTGTTGCAAACGATCCCCTGAAAGGTTTTTCGGTGGAAACAGATGGGTTTTTATCATCAAAAACAGAATAAGCCTTCGACGTCTGAACAACTTTTTTTGAAAAAATCCCTAAGCCGCGCGGTCACAATTTCAGCAAAAATCTGACCTTCCGCAATTTACTCAGAAATAGTGGCAAACTGTAGCAAACGCTCTCCTGAAAGCTTTTCCGGTGGAAACAGATGGGTTTTTATCATCAGAAACAGAATTTGCCCTCGACGTCTGAACAACTTTTTTTGAAAAAATCCCTAAGCCGCGCGGTCACAATTTCAGCAAAAATCTGACGTTCTGCAATTCACTCAAAAATGCTTCCAAAGTGTTGGAAACGATCCCCTGAAAGGTTTTTCGGTGGAAACAGATGGGTTTTTATCATCACAAACAGAATAAGCCCTCGACGTCTGAACAACTTTTTTTTGAAAAAATCCCTAAGCCGCGCGGTCACAATTTTAGGAAAAATCTGACGTTCTGCAATTCACTCAAAAATGCTGCCAAAGTGTTGGAAACGATCCCCTGAAAGGTTTTTCGGTGGAAACAGATGGGTTTTATCATCAGAAACAGAATAAGCCCTCGACGTCTGAACAACTTTTTTTGAAAAAATCTCTAAGCCGCGCGGTCACAATTTCAGCAAAAATCTGACCTTCCGCAATTTACTCAGAAATAGTGGCAAACTGTTGCAAACGCTCTCCTGAAAGCTTTTCCGGTGGAAACAGATGGGTTTTTATCATCAGAAACAGAATTTGCACTCGACGTCTGAACAACTTTTTTTGAAAAAATCCCTAAGCCGCGCGGTCACAATTTCAGCAAAAATCTGACGTTCTGCAATTCACTCAAAAATGCTTCCAAACTGTTGCAAACGATCCCCTGAAAGGTTTTTCGGTGGAAACAGATGGGTTTTTATCATCAAAAACAGAATAAGCCTTCGACGTCTGAACAACTTTTTTTTGAAAAAATCCCTAAGCCGCGCGGTCACAATTTTAGGAAAAATCTGACGTTCTGCAATTCACTCAAAAATGCTGCCAAAGTGTTGGAAACGATCCCCTGAAAGGTTTTTTGGTGGAAACAGATGGGTTTTATCATCAGAAACAGAATAAGCCCTCGACGTCTGAATAACTTTTTTTGAAAAAATCCCTAAGCCGCGCGGTCACAATTTCAGCAAAAATCTGACCTTCCACAATTTACTCAGAAATAGTGGCAAACTGTTGCAAACGCTCAACTGAAAGCTTTTCCGGTGGAAACAGATGGGTTTTTATCATCAGAAACAGAATTTGCACTCGACATCTGAACAACTTTTTTTGAAAAAATCCCTAAGCCGCGCGGTCACAATTTCAGCAAAAATCTGACGTTCTGCAATTCACTCAAAAATGCTTCCAAACTGTTGCAAACGATCCCCTGAAAGGTTTTTCGGTGGAAACAGATGGGTTTTTATCATCAAAAACAGAATAAGCCTTCGACGTCTGAACAACTTTTTTTTGAAAAAATCCCTAAGCCGCGCGGTCACAATTTTAGGAAAAATCTGACGTTCTGCAATTCACTCAAAAATGCTGCCAAAGTGTTGGAAACGATCCCCTGAAAGGTTTTTTGGTGGAAACAGATGGGTTTTATCATCAGAAACAGAATAAGCCCTCGACGTCTGAACAACTTTTTTTGAAAAAATCCCTAAGCCGCGCGGTCACAATTTCAGCAAAAATCTGACCTTCCGCAATTTACTCAGAAATAGTGGCAAACTGTTGCAAACGCTCTCCTGAAAGCTTTTCCGGTGGAAACAGATGGGTTTTTATCATCAGAAACAGAATTTGCACTCGACGTCTGAACAACTTTTTTTGAAAAAATCCCTAAGCCGCGCGGTCACAATTTCAGCAAAAATCTGACGTTCTGCAATTCACTCAAAAATGCTGCCAAAGTGTTGGAAACGATCCCCTGAAAGGTTTTTCGGTGGAAACAGATGGGTTTTTATCATCACAAACAGAATAAGCCCTCGACGTCTGAACAACTTTTTTTTGAAAAAATCCCTAAGCCGCGCGTTCACAATTTTAGGAAAAATCTGACGTTCTGCAATTCACTCAAAAATGCTGCCAAAGTGTTGGAAACGATCCCCTGAAAGGTTTTTCGGTGGAAACAGATGGGTTTTATCATCAGAAACAGAATAAGCCCTCGACGTCTGAACAACTTTTTTTGAAAAAATCCCTAAGCCGCGCGGTCACAATTTCAGCAAAAATCTGACCTTCCGCAATTTACTCAGAAATAGTGGCAAACTGTTGCAAACGCTCTCCTGAAAGCTTTTCCGGTGGAAACAGATGGGTTTTTATCATCAGAAACAGAATTTGCCCTCGACGTCTGAACAACTTTTTTTGAAAAAATCCCTAAGCCGCGCGGTCACAATTTCAGCAAAAATCTGACGTTCTGCAATTCAATCAAAAAGGCTGCCAAAGTGTTGCAAACTATCCCCTGAAAGGTTTTTCGGTGGAAACAGATGGGTTTTATCATCAGAAACAGAATAAGCCCTCGACGTCTGAACAACTTTTTATGAAAAAATCCCTAAGCCGCGCGGTCACAATTTCAACAAAAATCTGACGTTCTGCAGTTCACTCAAAAATCCTGCCAAACTGTTGCAAATGATCCCCTGAAAGGTTTTTCGGTGGAAACAGATAGGTTTTTATCATCAGAAACAGAATAAGGCCTCGACGTCTGAACAACGTTTTTTGAAAAAATCCGTAAGCCGCGCGGTCACAATTTCAGCAAAAATCTGACCTTCCGCAATTTACCCAGAAATAGTGGCAAACTGTTGCAAACGCTCTCCTGAAAGCTTTTCCGGTGGAAACAGATGGGTTTTTATCATCAGAAACAGAATTTGCACTCGACGTCTGAACAACTTTTTTTGAAAAAATCCCTAAGCCGCGCGGTCACAATTTCAGCAAAAATCTGACGTTCTGCAATTCACTCAAAAATGCTGCAAAACTGTTGCAAACGATCCCCTGAAAAGTTTTTCGGTGGAAACAGATGGGTTTTATCATCAGAAACAGAATAAGGCCTCGACGTCTGAACAACTTTTTTTGAAAAAATCCCTAAGCCGCGCGGTCACAATTTCAGCAAAAATCTGACCTTCTGCAATTTACTCAGAAATAGTGGCAAACTGTTGCAAACGCTCTCCTGAAAGCTTTTCCGGTGGAAACAGATGGGTGTTTATCATCAGAAACAGAATTTGCACTCGACGTCTGAACAACTTTTTTTGAAAAAATCCCTAAGCCGCGCGGTCACAATTTCAGCAAAAATCTGACGTTCTGCAATTCGTTCAAAAATGCTTCCAAACTGTTGCAAACGATCCCCTGAAAGGTTTTTCGGTGGAAACAGATGGGTTTTTATCATCAAAAACAGAATAAGCCCTCGACGTCTGAACAACTTTTTTTTGAAAAAATCCCTAAGCCGCGCGGTCACAATTTTAGCAAAAATCTGACGTTCTGCAATTCACTCAAAAATGCTGCCAAAGTGTTGGAAACGATCCCCTGAAAGGTTTTTCGGTGGAAACAGATGGGTTTTATCATCAGAAACAGAATAAGCCCTCGACGTCTGAACAACTTTTTTTGAAAAAATCCCTAAGCCGCGCGGTCACAATTTCAGCAAAAATCTGACCTTCCGCAATTTACTCAGAAATAGTGGCAAACTGTAGCAAACGCTCTCCTGAAAGCTTTTCCGGTGGAAACAGATGGGTTTTTATCATCAGAAACAGAATTTGCCCTCGACGTCTGAACAACTTTTTTTGAAAAAATCCCTAAGCCGCGCGGTCACAATTTCAGCAAAAATCTGACGTTCTGCAGTTCACTCAAAAATCCTGCCAAACTGTCACAAATGATCCCCTGAAAGGTTTTTCGGTGGAAACAGATAGGTTTTTATCATCAGAAACAGAATAAGGCCTCGACGTCTGAACAACTTTTTTTGAAAAAATCCCTAAGCCGCGCGGTCACAATTTCAGCAAAAATCTGACCTTCCACAATTTACTCAGAAATAGTGGCAAACTGTTGCAAACGCTCAACTGAAAGCTTTTCCGGTGGAAACAGATGGGTTTTTATCATCAGAAACAGAATTTGCACTCGACATCTGAACAACTTTTTTTGAAAAAATCCCTAAGCCGCGCGGTCACAATTTCAGCAAAAATCTGACGTTCTGCAATTCACTCAAAAATGCTTCCAAACTGTTGCAAACGATCCCCTGAAAGGTTTTTCGGTGGAAACAGATGGGTTTTTATCATCAAAAACAGAATAAGCCTTCGACGTCTGAACAACTTTTTTTTGAAAAAATCCCTAAGCCGCGCGGTCACAATTTTAGGAA
The DNA here is from genome assembly GCF_964270895.1 of Podarcis filfolensis. NCBI lineage: Eukaryota > Metazoa > Chordata > Lepidosauria > Squamata > Lacertidae > Podarcis > Podarcis filfolensis. Next base: position 45,642 of record NW_028149497.1, read on the forward strand.
AAATCTGACGTTCTGCAATTCACTCAAAAATGCTGCCAAAGTGTTGGAAACGATCCCCTGAAAGGTTTTTTGGTGGAAACAGATGGGTTTTATCATCAGAAACAGAATAAGCCCTCGACGTCTGAACAACTTTTTTTGAAAAAATCCCTAAGCCGCGCGGTCACAATTTCAGCAAAAATCTGACCTTCCGCAATTTACTAAGAAATAGTGGCAAACTGTTGCAAACGCTCTCCTGAAAGCTTTTCCGGTGGAAACAGATGGGTTTTTATCATCAGAAACAGAATTTGCACTCGACGTCTGAACAACTTTTTTTGAAAAAATCCCTAAGCCGCGCGGTCACAATTTCAGCAAAAATCTGACGTTCTGCAATTCACTCAAAAATGCTGCCAAAGTGTTGGAAACGATCCCCTGAAAGGTTTTTCGGTGGAAACAGATGGGTTTTTATCATCACAAACAGAATAAGCCCTCGACGTCTGAACAACTTTTTTTTGAAAAAATCCCTAAGCCGCGCGTTCACAATTTTAGGAAAAATCTGACGTTCTGCAATTCACTCAAAAATGCTGCCAAAGTGTTGGAAACGATCCCCTGAAAGGTTTTTCGGTGGAAACAGATGGGTTTTATCATCAGAAACAGAATAAGCCCTCGACGTCTGAACAACTTTTTTTGAAAAAATCCCTAAGCCGCGCGGTCACAATTTCAGCAAAAATCTGACCTTCCGCAATTTACTCAGAAATAGTGGCAAACTGTTGCAAACGCTCTCCTGAAAGCTTTTCCGGTGGAAACAGATGGGTTTTTATCATCAGAAACAGAATTTGCCCTCGACGTCTGAACAACTTTTTTTGAAAAAATCCCTAAGCCGCGCGGTCACAATTTCAGCAAAAATCTGACGTTCTGCAATTCAATCAAAAAGGCTGCCAAAGTGTTGCAAACTATCCCCTGAAAGGTTTTTCGGTGGAAACAGATGGGTTTTATCATCAGAAACAGAATAAGCCCTCGACGTCTGAACAACTTTTTATGAAAAAATCCCTAAGCCGCGCGGTCACAATTTCAACAAAAATCTGACGTTCTGCAGTTCACTCAAAAATCCTGCCAAACTGTTGCAAATGATCCCCTGAAAGGTTTTTCGGTGGAAACAGATGGGTTTTATCATCAGAAACAGAATAAGGCCTCGACGTCTGAACAACGTTTTTTGAAAAAATCCCTAAGCCGCGCGGTCACAATTTCAGCAAAAATCTGACCTTCCGCAATTTACCCAGAAATAGTGGCAAACTGTTGCAAACGCTCTCCTGAAAGCTTTTCCGGTGGAAACAGATGGGTTTTTATCATCAGAAACAGAATTTGCACTCGACGTCTGAACAACTTTTTTTGAAAAAATCCCTAAGCCGCGCGGTCACAATTTCAGCAAAAATCTGACGTTCTGCAATTCACTCAAAAATGCTGCAAAACTGTTGCAAACGATCCCCTGAAAAGTTTTTCGGTGGAAACAGATGGGTTTTATCATCAGAAACAGAATAAGCCCTTGACGTCTGAACAACTTTTTTTGAAAAAATCCCTAAGCCGCGCGGTCACAATTTCAGCAAAAATCTGACCTTCTGCAATTTACTCAGAAATAGTGGCAAACTGTTGCAAACGCTCTCCTGAAAGCTTTTCCGGTGGAAACAGATGGGTGTTTATCATCAGAAACAGAATTTGCACTCGACGTCTGAACAACTTTTTTTGAAAAAATCCCTAAGCCGCGCGGTCACAATTTCAGCAAAAATCTGACGTTCTGCAATTCGCTCAAAAATGCTTCCAAACTGTTGCAAACGATCCCCTGAAAGGTTTTTCGGTGGAAACAGATGGGTTTTTATCATCAAAAACAGAATAAGCCCTCGACGTCTGAACAACTTTTTTTTGAAAAAATCCCTAAGCCGCGCGGTCACAATTTTAGCAAAAATCTGACGTTCTGCAATTCACTCAAAAATGCTGCCAAAGTGTTGGAAACGATCCCCTGAAAGGTTTTTCGGTGGAAACAGATGGGTTTTATCATCAGAAACAGAATAAGCCCTCGACGTCTGAACAACTTTTTTTGAAAAAATCCCTAAGCCGCGCGGTCACAATTTCAGCAAAAATCTGACCTTCCGCAATTTACTCAGAAATAGTGGCAAACTGTAGCAAACGCTCTCCTGAAAGCTTTTCCGGTGGAAACAGATGGGTTTTTATCATCAGAAACAGAATTTGCCCTCGACGTCTGAACAACTTTTTTTGAAAAAATCCCTAAGCCGCGCGGTCACAATTTCAGCAAAAATCTGACGTTCTGCAGTTCACTCAAAAATCCTGCCAAACTGTCACAAATGATCCCCTGAAAGGTTTTTCGGTGGAAACAGATAGGTTTTTATCATCAGAAACAGAATAAGGCCTCGACGTCTGAACAACTTTTTTTGAAAAAATCCCTAAGCCGCGCGGTCACAATTTCAGCAAAAATCTGACCTTCCGCAATTTACTCAGAAATAGTGGCAAACTGTTGCAAACGCTCTCCTGAAAGCTTTTCCGGTGGAAACAGATGGGTTTTTATCATCAGGAACAGAATTTGCACTCGACGTCTGAACAACTTTTTTTGAAAAAATCCCTAAGCCGCGCGGTCACAATTTCAGCAAAAATCTGACGTTCTGCAATTCACTCAAAAAGGCTTCCAAACTGTTGCAAACGATCCCCTGAAAGGTTTTTCGGTGGAAACAGATGGGTTTTTATCATCAAAAACAGAATAAGCCCTCGACGTCTGAACAACTTTTTTTTGAAAAAATCCCTAAGCCGCGCGGTCACAATTTTAGGAAAAATCTGACGTTCTGCAATTCACTCAAAAATGCTGCCAAAGTGTTGGAAACGATCCCCTGAAAGGTTTTTCGGTGGAAACAGATGGGTTTTTATCATCAAAAACAGAATAAGCCCTCGACGTCTGAACAACTTTTTTTGAAAAAATCCCTAAGCCGCGCGGTCACAATTTCAGCAAAAATCTGACGTTCTGCAATTCAATCAAAAAGGCTGCCAAAGTGTTGCAAACTATCCCCTGAAAGGTTTTTCGGTGGAAACAGATGGGTTTTATCATCAGAAACAGAATAAGCCCTCGACGTCTGAACAACTTATTTTGAAAAAATCCCTAAGCCGCGCGGTCACAATTTCAGCAAAAATCTGACGTTCTGCAATTTACTCAAAAAAGCTTCCAAACTGTTGTAAACGATCCCCTGAAAGGTTTTTCGGTGGAAACAGATGGGTTTTTATCATCAAAAACAGAATAAGCCCTCGACGTCTGAACAACTTTTTTTTGAAAAAATCCCTAAGCCGCGCGGTCACAATTTTAGGAAAAATCTGACGTTCTGCAATTCAATCAAAAATGCTGCCAAAGTGTTGGAAACGATCCCCTGAAAGGTTTTTCGGTGGAAACAGATGGGTTTTATCATCAGAAACAGAATAAGCCCTCGACGTCTGAACAACTTTTTTTGAAAAAATCCCTAAGCCGCGCGGTCACAATTTCAGCAAAAATCTGACCTTCCGCAATTTACTCAGAAATAGTGGCAAACTGTTGCAAACGCTCTCCTGAAAGTTTTTCCGGTGGAAACAGATGGGTTTTTATCATCAGAAACAGAATTTGCCCTCGACGTCTGAACAACTTTTTTTGAAAAAATCCCTAAGCCGCGCGGTCACAATTTCAGCAAAAATCTGACGTTCTGCAATTCAATCAAAAAGGCTGCCAAAGTGTTGCAAACTATCCCCTGAAAGGTTTTTCGGTGGAAACAGATGCGTTTTATCATCAGAAACAGAATAAGCCCTCGACGTCTGAACAACTTTTTTTGAAAAAATCCCTCAGCCGCGCGGTCACAATTTCAGCAAAAATCTGACGTTCTGCAGTTCACTCAAAAATCCTGCCAAACTGTCACAAATGATCCCCTGAAAGGTTTTTCGGTGGAAACAGATAGGTTTTTATCATCAGAAACAGAATAAGGCCTCGACGTCTGAACTACTTTTTTTGAAAAAATCCCTAAGCCGCGCGGTCACAATTTCAGCAAAAATCTGACCTTCCGCAATTTACTCAGAAATAGTGGCAAACTGTAGCAAACGCTCTCCTGAAAGCTTTTCCGGTGGAAACAGATGGGTTTTTATCATCAGAAACAGAATTTGCACTCGACGTCCGAACAACTTTTTTTGAAAAAATCCCTAAGCCGCGCGGTCACAATTTCAGCAAAAATCTGACGTTCTGCAATTCACTCAAAAATGCTTCCAAACTGTTGCAAACGATCCCCTGAAAGGTTTTTAGGTGGAAACAGATGGGTTTTTATCATCAAAAACAGAATAAGCCCTCGACGTCTGAACAACTTTTTTTGAAAAAATCCCTAAGCCGCGCGGTCACAATTTCAGCAAAAATCTGACGTTCTGCAATTCAATCAAAAAGGCTGCCAAAGTGTTGCAAACTATCCCCTGAAAGGTTTTTCGGTGGAAACAGATGGCTTTTATCATCAGAAACAGAATAAGCCCTCGACGTCTGAACAACTTATTTTGAAAAAATCCCTAAGCCGCGCGGTCACAATTTCAGCAAAAATCTTACGTTCTGCAATTTACTCAAAAATGCTTCCAAACTGTTGCAAACGATCCCCTGAAAGGTTTTTCGGTGGAAACAGATGGGTTTTTATCATCAAAAACAGAATAAGCCCTCGACGTCTGAACAACTTTTTTTTGAAAAAATCCCTAAGCCGCGCGGTCACAATTTTAGCAAAAATCTGACGTTCTGCAATTCACTCAAAAATCCTGCCAAACTGTCACAAATGATCCCCTGAAAGGTTTTTCGGTGGAAACAGATAGGTTTTTATCATCAGAAACAGAATAAGGCCTCGACGTCTGAACAACTTTTTTTGAAAAAATCCCTAAGCCGCGCGGTCACAATTTCAGCAAAAATCTGACCTTCCGCAATTTACTCAGAAATAGTGGCAAACTGTTGCAAACGCTCTCCTGAAAGCTTTTCCGGTGGAAACAGATGGGTTTTTATCATCAGGAACAGAATTTGCACTCGACGTCTGAACAACTTTTTTTGAAAAAATCCCTAAGCCGCGCGGTCACAATTTCAGCAAAAATCTGACGTTCTGCAATTCACTCAAAAAGGCTTCCAAACTGTTGCAAACGATCCCCTGAAAGGTTTTTCGGTGGAAACAGATGGGTTTTTATCATCAAAAACAGAATAAGCCCTCGACGTCTGAACAACTTTTTTTTGAAAAAATCCCTAAGCCGCGCGGTCACAATTTTAGCAAAAATCTGACGTTCTGCAATTCACTCAAAAATGCTGCCAAAGTGTTGGAAACGATCCCCTGAAAGGTTTTTCGGTGGAAACAGATGGGTTTTTATCATCAGAAACAGAATAAGCCCTCGACGTCTGAACAACTTTTTTTGAAAAAATCCCTAAGCCGCGCGGTCACAATTTCAGCAAAAATCTGACGTTCTGCAATTCAATCAAAAAGGCTGCCAAAGTGTTGCAAACTATCCCCTGAAAGGTTTTTCGGTGGAAACAGATGGGTTTTATCATCAGAAACAGAATAAGCCCTCGACGTCTGAACAACTTATTTTGAAAAAATCCCTAAGCCGCGCGGTCACAATTTCAGCAAAAATCTGACGTTCTGCAATTTACTCAAAAAAGCTTCCAAACTGTTGTAAACGATCCCCTGAAAGGTTTTTCGGTGGAAACAGATGGGTTTTTATCATCAAAAACAGAATAAGCCCTCGACGTCTGAACAACTTTTTTTTGAAAAAATCCCTAAGCCGCGCGGTCACAATTTTAGGAAAAATCTGACGTTCTGCAATTCAATCAAAAATGCTGCCAAAGTGTTGGAAACGATCCCCTGAAAGGTTTTTCGGTGGAAACAGATGGGTTTTATCATCAGAAACAGAATAAGCCCTCGACGTCTGAACAACTTTTTTTGAAAAAATCCCTAAGCCGCGCGGTCACAATTTCAGCAAAAATCTGACCTTCCGCAATTTACTCAGAAATAGTGGCAAACTGTTGCAAACGCTCTCCTGAAAGCTTTTCCGGTGGAAACAGATGGGTTTTTATCATCAGAAACAGAATTTGCCCTCGACGTCTGAACAACTTTTTTTGAAAAAATCCCTAAGCCGCGCGGTCACAATTTCAGCAAAAATCTGACGTTCTGCAATTCAATCAAAAAGGCTGCCAAAGTGTTGCAAACTATCCCCTGAAAGGTTTTTCGGTGGAAACAGATGCGTTTTATCATCAGAAACAGAATAAGCCCTCGACGTCTGAACAACTTTTTTTGAAAAAATCCCTCAGCCGCGCGGTCACAATTTCAGCAAAAATCTGACGTTCTGCAGTTCACTCAAAAATCCTGCCAAACTGTCACAAATGATCCCCTGAAAGGTTTTTCGGTGGAAACAGATAGGTTTTTATCATCAGAAACAGAATAAGGCCTCGACGTCTGAACTACTTTTTTTGAAAAAATCCCTAAGCCGCGCGGTCACAATTTCAGCAAAAATCTGACCTTCCGCAATTTACTCAGAAATAGTGGCAAACTGTAGCAAACGCTCTCCTGAAAGCTTTTCCGGTGGAAACAGATGGGTTTTTATCATCAGAAACAGAATTTGCACTCGACGTCCGAACAACTTTTTTTGAAAAAATCCCTAAGCCGCGCGGTCACAATTTCAGCAAAAATCTGACGTTCTGCAATTCACTCAAAAATGCTTCCAAACTGTTGCAAACGATCCCCTGAAAGGTTTTTAGGTGGAAACAGATGGGTTTTTATCATCAAAAACAGAATAAGCCCTCGACGTCTGAACAACTTTTTTTGAAAAAATCCCTAAGCCGCGCGGTCACAATTTCAGCAAAAATCTGACGTTCTGCAATTCAATCAAAAAGGCTGCCAAAGTGTTGCAAACTATCCCCTGAAAGGTTTTTCGGTGGAAACAGATGGCTTTTATCATCAGAAACAGAATAAGCCCTCGACGTCTGAACAACTTATTTTGAAAAAATCCCTAAGCCGCGCGGTCACAATTTCAGCAAAAATCTGACGTTCTGCAATTTACTCAAAAATGCTTCCAAACTGTTGCAAACGATCCCCTGAAAGGTTTTTCGGTGGAAACAGATGGGTTTTTATCATCAAAAACAGAATAAGCCCTCGACGTCTGAACAACTTTTTTTTGAAAAAATCCCTAAGCCGCGCGGTCACAATTTTAGCAAAAATCTGACGTTCTGCAATTCACTCAAAAATGCTGCCAAAGTGTTGGAAACGATCCCCTGAAAGGTTTTTCGGTGGAAACAGATGGGTTTTATCATCAGAAACAGAATAAGCCCTCGACGTCTGAACAACTTTTTTTGAAAAAATCCCTAAGCCGCGCGGTCACAATTTCAGCAAAAATCTGACGTTCTGCAATTCACTCAAAAATGCTTCCAAATTGTTGCAAACGATCCCCTGAAAGGTTTTTCGGTGGAAACAGATGGGTTTTTATCATCACAAACAGAATAAGCCCTTGACGTCTGAACAACTTTTTTTTGAAAAAATCCCTAAGCCGCGCGGTCACAATTTTAGGAAAAATCTGACGTTCTGCAATTCAATCAAAAATGCTGCCAAAGTGTTGGAAACGATCCCCTGAAAGGTTTTTCGGTGGAAACAGATGGGTTTTATCATCAGAAACAGAATAAGCCCTCGACGTCTGAACAACTTTTTTTGAAAAAATCCCTAAGCCGCGCGGTCACAATTTCAGCAAAAATCTGACCTTCCGCAATTTACTCAGAAATAGTGGCAAACTGTTGCAAACGCTCTCCTGAAAGCTTTTCCGGTGGAAACAGATGGGTTTTTATCATCAGAAACAGAATTTGCCCTCGACGTCTGAACAACTTTTTTTGAAAAAATCCCTAAACCGCGCGGTCACAATTTCAGCAAAAATCTGACGTTCTGCAATTCAATCAAAAAGGCTGCCAAAGTGTTGCAAACTATCCCCTGAAAGGTTTTTCGGTGGAAACAGATGGGTTTTATCATCAGAAACAGAATAAGCCCTCGACGTCTGAACAACTTTTTTTGAAAAAATCCCTAAGCCGCGCGGTCACAATTTCAGCAAAAATCTGACGTTCTGCAATTTACTCAAAAATGCTTCCAAACTGTTGCAAACGATCCCCTGAAAGGTTTTTCGGTGGAAACAGATGGGTTTTTATCATCAAAAACAGAATAAGCCCTCGACGTCTGAACAACTTTTTTTTGAAAAAATCCCTAAGCCGCGCGGTCACAATTTCAGCAAAAATCTGACGTTCTGCAATTCACTCAAAAATGCTGCCAAAGTGTTGGAAACGATCCCCTGAAAGGTTTTTCGGTGGAAACAGATGGGTTTTATCATCAGAAACAGAATAAGCCCTCGACGTCTGAACAACTTTTTATGAAAAAATCCCTAAGCCGCGCGGTCACAATTTCAGCAAAAATCTGACGTTCTGCAGTTCACTCAAAAATCCTGCCAAACTGTCACAAATGATCCCCTGAAAGGTTTTTCGGTGGAAACAGATAGGTTTTTATCATCAGAAACAGAATAAGGCCTCGACGTCTGAACTACTTTTTTTGAAAAAATCCCTAAGCCGCGCGGTCACAATTTCAGCAAAAATCTGACCTTCCGCAATTTACTCAGAAATAGTGGCAAACTGTTGCAAACGCTCTCCTGAAAGCTTTTCCGGTGGAAACAGATGGGTTTTTATCATCAGAAACAGAATTTGCACTCGACGTCCGAACAACTTTTTTTGAAAAAATCCCTAAGCCGCGCGGTCACAATTTCAACAAAAATCTGACGTTCTGCAATTCACTCAAAAATGCTTCCAAACTGTTGCAAACGATCCCCTGAAAGGTTTTTCGGTGGAAACAGATGGGTTTTTATCATCAAAAACAGAATAAGCCTTCGACGTCTGAACAACTTTTTTTTGAAAAAATCCCTAAGCCGCGCGGTCACAATTTTAGGAAAAATCTGACGTTCTGCAATTCACTCAAAAATGCTGCCAAAGTGTTGGAAACGATCCCCTGAAAGGTTTTTTGGTGGAAACAGATGGGTTTTATCATCAGAAACAGAATAAGCCCTCGACGTCTGAACAACTTTTTTTGAAAAAATCCCTAAGCCGCGCGGTCACAATTTCAGCAAAAATCTGACCTTCCGCAATTTACTAAGAAATAGTGGTAAACTGTTGCAAACGCTCTCCTGAAAGCTTTTCCGGTGGAAACAGATGGGTTTTTATCATCAGAAACAGAATTTGCACTCGACGTCTGAAAAACTTTTTTTGAAAAAATCCCTAAGCCGCGCGGTCACAATTTCAGCAAAAATCTGACGTTCTGCAATTCACTCAAAAATGCTTCCAAACTGTTGCAAACGATCCCCTGAAAGGTTTTTCGGTGGAAACAGATGGGTTTTTATCATCAAAAACAGAATAAGCCCTCGACGTCTGAACAACTTTTTATGAAAAAATCCCTAAGCCGCGCGGTCACAATTTCAGCAAAAATCTGACGTTCTGCAATTCACTCAAAAATCCTGCCAAAGTGTTGGAAACGATCCCCTGAAAGGTTTTTCGGTGGAAACAGATGGGTTTTATCATCAGAAACAGAATAAGCCCTCGACGTCTGAACAACTTTTTTTGAAAAAATCCCTAAGCCGCGCGGTCACAATTTCAGCAAAAATCTGACGTTCTGCAATTCACTCAAAAATGCTTCCAAACTGTCACAAATGATCCCCTGAAAGGTTTTTCGGTGGAAACAGATAGGTTTTTATCATCAGAAACAGAATAAGGCCTCGACGTCTGAACTACTTTTTTTGAAAAAATCCCTAAGCCGCGCGGTCACAATTTCAGCAAAAATCTGACCTTCCGCAATTAACTCAAAAATGCTGAAAAAGTGTTGCAAACGCTCTCCTGAAAGCTTTTCCGGTGGAAACAGATGGGTTTTTATCATCAGAAACAGAATTTGCACTCGACGTCCGAACAACTTTTTTTGAAAAAATCCCTAAGCCGCGCGGTCACAATCTCAGCAAAAATCTGACGTTCTGCAATTCAATCAAAAATGCTGCCAAAGTGTTGGAAACGATCCCCTGAAAGGTTTTTCGGTGGAAACAGATGGGTTTTATCATCAGAAACAGAATAAGCCCTCGACGTCTGAACAACTTTTTTTGAAAAAATCCCTAAGCCGCGCGGTCACAATTTCAGCAAAAATCTGACCTTCCGCAATTTACTCAGAAATAGTGGCAAACTGTAGCAAACGCTCTCCTGAAAGCTTTTCCGGTGGAAACAGATGGGTTTTTATGATCAGAAACAGAATAAGCCCTCGACGTCTGAACAACTTTTTTTGAAAAAATCCCTAAGCCGCGCGGTTACAATTTCAGCAAAAATCTGACGTTCTGCAATTCACTCAAAAATCCTGCCAAACTGTCACAAATGATCCCCTGAAAGGTTTTTCGGTGGAAACAGATAGGTTTTTATCATCAGAAACAGAATAAGGCCTCGACGTCTGAACAACTTTTTTTGAAAAAATCCCTAAGCCGCGCGGTCACAATTTCAGCAAAAATCTGACCTTCCGCAATTTACTCAGAAATAGTGGCAAACTGTAGCAAACGCTCTCCTGAAAGCTTTTCCGGTGGAAACAGATGGGTTTTTATCATCAGAAACAGAATTTGCACTCGACGTCCGAACAACTTTTTTTGAAAAAATCCCTAAGCCGCGCGGTCACAATTTCAGCAAAAATCTGACGTTCTGCAATTCACTCAAAAATGCTTCCAAACTGTTGCAAACGATCCCCTGAAAGGTTTTTAGGTGGAAACAGATGGGTTTTTATCATCAAAAACAGAATAAGCCCTCGACGTCTGAACAACTTTTTTTGAAAAAATCCCTAAGCCGCGCGGTCACAATTTCAGCAAAAATCTGACGTTCTGCAATTCACTCAGAAATAGTGGCAAACTGTAGCAAACGCTCTCCTGAAAGCTTTTCCGGTGGAAACAGATTGGTTTTTATCATCAGAAACAGAATTTGCCCTCGACGTCTGAACAACTTTTTTTGAAAAAATCCCTAAGCCGCGCGGTCACAATTTCAGCAAAAATCTGACGTTCAGCAGTTCACTCAAAAATCCTGCCAAACTGTCACAAATGATCCCCTGAAAGGTTTTTCGGTGGAAACAGATAGGTTTTTATCATCAGAAACAGAATAAGGCCTCGACGTCTGAACAACTTTTTTTGAAAAAATCCCTAAGCCGCGCGGTCACAATTTCAGCAAAAATCTGACCTTCCGCAATTTACTCAGAAATAGTGGCAAACTGTTGCAAACGCTCTCCTGAAAGCTTTTCCGGTGGAAACAGATGGGTTTTTATCATCAGGAACAGAATTTGCACTCGACGTCTGAACAACTTTTTTTGAAAAAATCCCTAAGCCGCGCGGTCACAATTTCAGCAAAAATCTGACGTTCTGCAATTCACTCAAAAAGGCTTCCAAACTGTTGCAAACGATCCCCTGAAAGGTTTTTCGGTGGAAACAGATGGGTTTTTATCATCAAAAACAGAATAAGCCCTCGACGTCTGAACAACTTTTTTTTGAAAAAATCCCTAAGCCGCGCGGTCACAATTTTAGCAAAAATCTGATGTTCTGCAATTCACTCAAAAATGCTGCCAAAGTGTTGGAAACGATCCCCTGAAAGGTTTTTCGGTGGAAACAGATGGGTTTTTATCATCAAAAACAGAATAAGCCCTCGACGTCTGAACAACTTTTTTTGAAAAAATCCCTAAGCCGCGCGGTCACAATTTCAGCAAAAATCTGAAGTTCTGCAATTCAATCAAAAAGGCTGCCAAAGTGTTGCAAACTATCCCCTGAAAGGTTTTTCGGTGGAAACAGATGGGTTTTATCATCAGAAACAGAATAAGCCCTCGACGTCTGAACAACTTATTTTGAAAAAATCCCTAAGCCGCGCGGTCACAATTTCAGCAAAAATCTGACGTTCTGCAATTTACTCAAAAAAGCTTCCAAACTGTTGTAAACGATCCCCTGAAAGGTTTTTCGGTGGAAACAGATGGGTTTTTATCATCAAAAACAGAATAAGCCCTCGACGTCTGAACAACTTTTTTTTGAAAAAATCCCTAAGCCGCGCGGTCACAATTTTAGGAAAAATCTGACGTTCTGCAATTCAATCAAAAATGCTGCCAAAGTGTTGGAAACGATCCCCTGAAAGGTTTTTCGGTGGAAACAGATGGGTTTTATCATCAGAAACAGAATAAGCCCTCGACGTCTGAACAACTTTTTTTGAAAAAATCCCTAAGCCGCGCGGTCACAATTTCAGCAAAAATCTGACCTTCCGCAATTTACTCAGAAATAGTGGCAAACTGTTGCAAACGCTCTCCTGAAAGCTTTTCCGGTGGAAACAGATGGGTTTTTATCATCAGAAACAGAATTTGCCCTCGACGTCTGAACAACATTTTTTGAAAAAATCCCTAAGCCGCGCGGTCACAATTTCAGCAAAAATCTGACGTTCTGCAATTCAATCAAAAAGGCTGCCAAAGTGTTGCAAACTATCCCCTGAAAGGTTTTTCGGTGGAAACAGATGCGTTTTATCATCAGAAACAGAATAAGCCCTCGACGTCTGAACAACTTTTTTTGAAAAAATCCCTCAGCCGCGCGGTCACAATTTCAGCAAAAATCTGACGTTCTGCAGTTCACTCAAAAATCCTGCCAAACTGTCACAAATGATCCCCTGAAAGGTTTTTCGGTGGAAACAGATAGGTTTTTATCATCAGAAACAGAATAAGGCCTCGACGTCTGAACTACTTTTTTTGAAAAAATCCCTAAGCCGCGCGGTCACAATTTCAGCAAAAATCTGACGTTCTGCAATTCACTCAAAAATGCTTCCAAACTGTTGCAAACGATCCCCTGAAAGGTTTTTAGGTGGAAACAGATGGGTTTTTATCATCAAAAACAGAATAAGCCCTCGACGTCTGAACAACTTTTTTTGAAAAAATCCCTAAGCCGCGCGGTCACAATTTCAGCAAAAATCTGACGTTCTGCAATTCAATCAAAAAGGCTGCCAAAGTGTTGCAAACTATCCCCTGAAAGGTTTTTCGGTGGAAACAGATGGCTTTTATCATCAGAAACAGAATAAGCCCTCGACGTCTGAACAACTTTTTTTGAAAAAATCCCTAAGCCGCGCGGTCACAATTTCAGCAAAAATCTGACCTTCCGCAATTTACTCAGAAATAGTGGCAAACTGTTGCAAACGCTCTCCTGAAAGCTTTTCCGGTGGAAACAGATGGGTTTTTATCATCAGAAACAGAATTTGCCCTCGACGTCTGAACAACATTTTTTGAAAAAATCCCTAAGCCGCGCGGTCACAATTTCAGCAAAAATCTGACGTTCTGCAATTCAATCAAAAAGGCTGCCAAAGTGTTGCAAACTATCCCCTGAAAGGTTTTTCGGTGGAAACAGATGCGTTTTATCATCAGAAACAGAATAAGCCCTCGACGTCTGAACAACTTTTTTTGAAAAAATCCCTCAGCCGCGCGGTCACAATTTCAGCAAAAATCTGACGTTCTGCAGTTCACTCAAAAATCCTGCCAAACTGTCACAAATGATCCCCTGAAAGGTTTTTCGGTGGAAACAGATAGGTTTTTATCATCAGAAACAGAATAAGGCCTCGACGTCTGAACTACTTTTTTTGAAAAAATCCCTAAGCCGCGCGGTCACAATTTCAGCAAAAATCTGACGTTCTGCAATTCACTCAAAAATGCTTCCAAACTGTTGCAAACGATCCCCTGAAAGGTTTTTAGGTGGAAACAGATGGGTTTTTATCATCAAAAACAGAATAAGCCCTCGACGTCTGAACAACTTTTTTTGAAAAAATCCCTAAGCCGCGCGGTCACAATTTCAGCAAAAATCTGACGTTCTGCAATTCAATCAAAAAGGCTGCCAAAGTGTTGCAAACTATCCCCTGAAAGGTTTTTCGGTGGAAACAGATGGCTTTTATCATCAGAAACAGAATAAGCCCTCGACGTCTGAACAACTTATTTTGAAAAAATCCCTAAGCCGCGCGGTCACAATTTCAGCAAAAATCTGACGTTCTGCAATTTACTCAAAAATGCTTCCAAACTGTTGCAAACGATCCCCTGAAAGGTTTTTCGGTGGAAACAGATGGGTTTTTATCATCAAAAACAGAATAAGCCCTCGACGTCTGAACAACTTTTTTTTGAAAAAATCCCTAAGGCGCGCGGTCACAATTTCAGCAAAAATCTGACGTTCTGCAATTCACTCAAAAATGCTGCCAAAGTGTTGGAAACGATCCCCTGAAAGGTTTTTCGGTGGAAACAGATGGGTTTTATCATCAGAAACAGAATAAGCCCTCGACGTCTGAACAACTTTTTTTGAAAAAATCCCTAAGCCGCGCGGTCACAATTTCAGCAAAAATCTGACGTTCTGCAATTCACTCAAAAATGCTTCCAAATTGTTGCAAACGATCCCCTGAAAGGTTTTTCGGTGGAAACAGATGGGTTTTTATCATCACAAACAGAATAAGCCCTTGACGTCTGAACAACTTTTTTTTGAAAAAATCCCTAAGCCGCGCGGTCACAATTTTAGGAAAAATCTGACGTTCTGCAATTCACTCAAAAATGCTGCCAAAGTGTTGGAAACGATCCCCTGAAAGGTTTTTCGGTGGAAACAGATGGGTTTTATCATCAGAAACAGAATAAGCCCTCGACGTCTGAACAACTTTTTTTGAAAAAATCCCTAAGCCGCGCGGTCACAATTTCAGCAAAAATCTGACCTTCCGCAATTTACTAAGAAATAGTGGTAAACTGTTGCAAACGCTCTCCTGAAAGCTTTTCCCGTGGAAACAGATGGGTTTTTATCATCAGAAACAGAATTTGCACTCGACGTCTGAAAAACTTTTTTTGAAAAAATCCCTAAGCCGCGCGGTCACAATTTCAGCAAAAATCTGACGTTCTGCAATTCACTCAAAAATGCTTCCAAACTGTTGCAAACGATCCCCTGAAAGGTTTTTCGGTGGAAACAGATGGGTTTTTATCATCAAAAACAGAATAAGCCCTCGACGTCTGAACAACTTTTTATGAAAAAATCCCTAAGCCGCGCGGTCACAATTTCAGCAAAAATCTGACGTTCTGCAATTCACTCAAAAATCCTGCCAAAGTGTTGGAAACGATCCCCTGAAAGGTTTTTCGGTGGAAACAGATGGGTTTTATCATCAGAAACAGAATAAGCCCTCGACGTCTGAACAACTTTTTTTGAAAAAATCCCTAAGCCGCGCGGTCACAATTTCAGCAAAAATCTGACGTTCTGCAATTCACTCAAAAATGCTTCCAAACTGTCACAAATGATCCCCTGAAAGGTTTTTCGGTGGAAACAGATAGGTTTTTATCATCAGAAACAGAATAAGGCCTCGACGTCTGAACTACTTTTTTTGAAAAAATCCCTAAGCCGCGCGGTCACAATTTCAGCAAAAATCTGACGTTCTGCAGTTCACTCAAAAATCCTGCCAAACTGTCACAAATGATCCCCTGAAAGGTTTTTCGGTGGAAACAGATAGGTTTTTATCATCAGAAACAGAATAAGGCCTCGACGTCTGAACTACTTTTTTTGAAAAAATCCCTAAGCCGCGCGGTCACAATTTCAGCAAAAATCTGACCTTCCGCAATTTACTCAGAAATAGTGGCAAACTGTTGCAAACGCTCTCCTGAAAGCTTTTCCGGTGGAAACAGATGGGTTTTTATCATCAGAAACAGAATTTGCACTCGACGTCCGAACAACTTTTTTTGAAAAAATCCCTAAGCCGCGCGGTCACAATTTCAACAAAAATCTGACGTTCTGCAATTCACTCAAAAATGCTTCCAAACTGTTGCAAACGATCCCCTGAAAGGTTTTTCGGTGGAAACAGATGGGTTTTTATCATCAAAAACAGAATAAGCCTTCGACGTCTGAACAACTTTTTTTTGAAAAAATCCCTAAGCCGCGCGGTCACAATTTTAGGAAAAATCTGACGTTCTGCAATTCACTCAAAAATGCTGCCAAAGTGTTGGAAACGATCCCCTGAAAGGTTTTTTGGTGGAAACAGATGGGTTTTATCATCAGAAACAGAATAAGGCCTCGACGTCTGAACTACTTTTTTTGAAAAAATCCCTAAGCCGCGCGGTCACAATTTCAGCAAAAATCTGACCTTCCGCAATTAACTCAAAAATGCTGAAAAAGTGTTGCAAACGCTCTCCTGAAAGCTTTTCCGGTGGAAACAGATGGGTTTTTATCATCAGAAACAGAATAAGCCCTCGACGTCTGAACAACTTTTTTTGAAAAAATCCCTAAGCCGCGCGGTCACAATTTCAGCAAAAATCTGACCTTCCGCAATTTACTCAGAAATAGTGGCAAACTGTAGCAAACGCTCTCCTGAAAGCTTTTCCGGTGGAAACAGATGGGTTTTTATGATCAGAAACAGAATAAGCCCTCGACGTCTGAACAACTTTTTTTGAAAAAATCCCTAAGCCGCGCGGTTACAATTTCAGCAAAAATCTGACGTTCTGCAATTCACTCAAAAATCCTGCCAAACTGTCACAAATGATCCCCTGAAAGGTTTTTCGGTGGAAACAGATAGGTTTTTATCATCAGAAACAGAATAAGGCCTCGACGTCTGAACAACTTTTTTTGAAAAAATCCCTAAGCCGCGCGGTCACAATTTCAGCAAAAATCTGACCTTCCGCAATTTACTCAGAAATAGTGGCAAACTGTAGCAAACGCTCTCCTGAAAGCTTTTCCGGTGGAAACAGATGGGTTTTTATCATCAGAAACAGAATTTGCACTCGACGTCCGAACAACTTTTTTTGAAAAAATCCCTAAGCCGCGCGGTCACAATTTCAGCAAAAATCTGACGTTCTGCAATTCACTCAAAAATGCTTCCAAACTGTTGCAAACGATCCCCTGAAAGGTTTTTAGGTGGAAACAGATGGGTTTTTATCATCAAAAACAGAATAAGCCCTCGACGTCTGAACAACTTTTTTTGAAAAAATCCCTAAGCCGCGCGGTCACAATTTCAGCAAAAATCTGACGTTCTGCAATTCACTCAGAAATAGTGGCAAACTGTAGCAAACGCTCTCCTGAAAGCTTTTCCGGTGGAAACAGATTGGTTTTTATCATCAGAAACAGAATTTGCCCTCGACGTCTGAACAACTTTTTTTGAAAAAATCCCTAAGCCGCGCGGTCACAATTTCAGCAAAAATCTGACGTTCAGCAGTTCACTCAAAAATCCTGCCAAACTGTCACAAATGATCCCCTGAAAGGTTTTTCGGTGGAAACAGATAGGTTTTTATCATCAGAAACAGAATAAGGCCTCGACGTCTGAACAACTTTTTTTGAAAAAATCCCTAAGCCGCGCGGTCACAATTTCAGCAAAAATCTGACCTTCCGCAATTTACTCAGAAATAGTGGCAAACTGTTGCAAACGCTCTCCTGAAAGCTTTTCCGGTGGAAACAGATGGGTTTTTATCATCAGGAACAGAATTTGCACTCGACGTCTGAACAACTTTTTTTGAAAAAATCCCTAAGCCGCGCGGTCACAATTTCAGCAAAAATCTGACGTTCTGCAATTCACTCAAAAAGGCTTCCAAACTGTTGCAAACGATCCCCTGAAAGGTTTTTCGGTGGAAACAGATGGGTTTTTATCATCAAAAACAGAATAAGCCCTCGACGTCTGAACAACTTTTTTTTGAAAAAATCCCTAAGCCGCGCGGTCACAATTTTAGCAAAAATCTGATGTTCTGCAATTCACTCAAAAATGCTGCCAAAGTGTTGGAAACGATCCCCTGAAAGGTTTTTCGGTGGAAACAGATGGGTTTTTATCATCAAAAACAGAATAAGCCCTCGACGTCTGAACAACTTTTTTTGAAAAAATCCCTAAGCCGCGCGGTCACAATTTCAGCAAAAATCTGACGTTCTGCAATTCAATCAAAAAGGCTGCCAAAGTGTTGCAAACTATCCCCTGAAAGGTTTTTCGGTGGAAACAGATGGGTTTTATCATCAGAAACAGAATAAGCCCTCGACGTCTGAACAACTTATTTTGAAAAAATCCCTAAGCCGCGCGGTCACAATTTCAGCAAAAATCTGACGTTCTGCAATTTACTCAAAAAAGCTTCCAAACTGTTGTAAACGATCCCCTGAAAGGTTTTTCGGTGGAAACAGATGGGTTTTTATCATCAAAAACAGAATAAGCCCTCGACGTCTGAACAACTTTTTTTTGAAAAAATCCCTAAGCCGCGCGGTCACAATTTTAGGAAAAATCTGACGTTCTGCAATTCAATCAAAAATGCTGCCAAAGTGTTGGAAACGATCCCCTGAAAGGTTTTTCGGTGGAAACAGATGGGTTTTATCATCAGAAACAGAATAAGCCCTCGACGTCTGAACAACTTTTTTTGAAAAAATCCCTAAGCCGCGCGGTCACAATTTCAGCAAAAATCTGACCTTCCGCAATTTACTCAGAAATAGTGGCAAACTGTTGCAAACGCTCTCCTGAAAGCTTTTCCGGTGGAAACAGATGGGTTTTTATCATCAGAAACAGAATTTGCCCTCGACGTCTGAACAACATTTTTTGAAAAAATCCCTAAGCCGCGCGGTCACAATTTCAGCAAAAATCTGACGTTCTGCAATTCAATCAAAAAGGCTGCCAAAGTGTTGCAAACTATCCCCTGAAAGGTTTTTCGGTGGAAACAGATGCGTTTTATCATCAGAAACAGAATAAGCCCTCGACGTCTGAACAACTTTTTTTGAAAAAATCCCTCAGCCGCGCGGTCACAATTTCAGCAAAAATCTGACGTTCTGCAGTTCACTCAAAAATCCTGCCAAACTGTCACAAATGATCCCCTGAAAGGTTTTTCGGTGGAAACAGATAGGTTTTTATCATCAGAAACAGAATAAGGCCTCGACGTCTGAACTACTTTTTTTGAAAAAATCCCTAAGCCGCGCGGTCACAATTTCAGCAAAAATCTGACGTTCTGCAATTCACTCAAAAATGCTTCCAAACTGTTGCAAACGATCCCCTGAAAGGTTTTTAGGTGGAAACAGATGGGTTTTTATCATCAAAAACAGAATAAGCCCTCGACGTCTGAACAACTTTTTTTGAAAAAATCCCTAAGCCGCGCGGTCACAATTTCAGCAAAAATCTGACGTTCTGCAATTCAATCAAAAAGGCTGCCAAAGTGTTGCAAACTATCCCCTGAAAGGTTTTTCGGTGGAAACAGATGGCTTTTATCATCAGAAACAGAATAAGCCCTCGACGTCTGAACAACTTATTTTGAAAAAATCCCTAAGCCGCGCGGTCACAATTTCAGCAAAAATCTGACGTTCTGCAATTTACTCAAAAATGCTTCCAAACTGTTGCAAACGATCCCCTGAAAGGTTTTTCGGTGGAAACAGATGGGTTTTTATCATCAAAAACAGAATAAGCCCTCGACGTCTGAACAACTTTTTTTTGAAAAAATCCCTAAGGCGCGCGGTCACAATTTCAGCAAAAATCTGACGTTCTGCAATTCACTCAAAAATGCTGCCAAAGTGTTGGAAACGATCCCCTGAAAGGTTTTTCGGTGGAAACAGATGGGTTTTATCATCAGAAACAGAATAAGCCCTCGACGTCTGAACAACTTTTTTTGAAAAAATCCCTAAGCCGCGCGGTCACAATTTCAGCAAAAATCTGACGTTCTGCAATTCACTCAAAAATGCTTCCAAATTGTTGCAAACGATCCCCTGAAAGGTTTTTCGGTGGAAACAGATGGGTTTTTATCATCACAAACAGAATAAGCCCTTGACGTCTGAACAACTTTTTTTTGAAAAAATCCCTAAGCCGCGCGGTCACAATTTTAGGAAAAATCTGACGTTCTGCAATTCACTCAAAAATGCTGCCAAAGTGTTGGAAACGATCCCCTGAAAGGTTTTTCGGTGGAAACAGATGGGTTTTATCATCAGAAACAGAATAAGCCCTCGACGTCTGAACAACTTTTTTTGAAAAAATCCCTAAGCCGCGCGGTCACAATTTCAGCAAAAATCTGACCTTCCGCAATTTACTAAGAAATAGTGGTAAACTGTTGCAAACGCTCTCCTGAAAGCTTTTCCGGTGGAAACAGATGGGTTTTTATCATCAGAAACAGAATTTGCACTCGACGTCTGAAAAACTTTTTTTGAAAAAATCCCTAAGCCGCGCGGTCACAATTTCAGCAAAAATCTGACGTTCTGCAATTCACTCAAAAATGCTTCCAAACTGTTGCAAACGATCCCCTGAAAGGTTTTTCGGTGGAAACAGATGGGTTTTTATCATCAAAAACAGAATAAGCCCTCGACGTCTGAACAACTTTTTATGAAAAAATCCCTAAGCCGCGCGGTCACAATTTCAGCAAAAATCTGACGTTCTGCAATTCACTCAAAAATCCTGCCAAAGTGTTGGAAACGATCCCCTGAAAGGTTTTTCGGTGGAAACAGATGGGTTTTATCATCAGAAACAGAATAAGCCCTCGACGTCTGAACAACTTTTTTTGAAAAAATCCCTAAGCCGCGCGGTCACAATTTCAGCAAAAATCTGACGTTCTGCAATTCACTCAAAAATGCTTCCAAACTGTCACAAATGATCCCCTGAAAGGTTTTTCGGTGGAAACAGATAGGTTTTTATCATCAGAAACAGAATAAGGCCTCGACGTCTGAACTATTTTTTTTGAAAAAATCCCTAAGCCGCGCGGTCACAATTTCAGCAAAAATCTGACCTTCCGCAATTAACTCAAAAATGCTGAAAAAGTGTTGCAAACGCTCTCCTGAAAGCTTTTCCGGTGGAAACAGATGGGTTTTTATCATCAGAAACAGAATTTGCACTCGACGTCCGAACAACTTTTTTTGAAAAAATACCTAAGCCGCGCGGTCACAATTTCAGCAAAAATCTGACGTTCTGCAATTCAATCAAAAATGCTGCCAAAGTGTTGGAAACGATCCCCTGAAAGGTTTTTCGGTGGAAACAGATGGGTTTTATCATCAGAAACAGAATAAGCCCTCGACGTCTGAACAACTTTTTTTGAAAAAATCCCTAAGCCGCGCGGTCACAATTTCAGCAAAAATCTGACCTTCCGCAATTTACTCAGAAATAGTGGCAAACTGTAGCAAACGCTCTCCTGAAAGCTTTTCCGGTGGAAACAGATGGGTTTTTATGATCAGAAACAGAATAAGCCCTCGACGTCTGAACAACTTTTTTTGAAAAAATCCCTAAGCCGCGCGGTTACAATTTCAGCAAAAATCTGACGTTCTGCAATTCACTCAAAAATCCTGCCAAACTGTCACAAATGATCGCCTGAAAGGTTTTTCGGTGGAAACAGATAGGTTTTTATCATCAGAAACAGAATAAGGCCTCGACGTCTGAACAACTTTTTTTGAAAAAATCCCTAAGCCGCGCGGTCACAATTTCAGCAAAAATCTGACCTTCCGCAATTTACTCAGAAATAGTGGCAAACTGTAGCAAACGCTCTCCTGAAAGCTTTTCCGGTGGAAACAGATGGGTTTTTATCATCAGAAACAGAATTTGCACTCGACGTCCGAACAACTTTTTTTGAAAAAATCCCTAAGCCGCGCTGTCACAATTTCAGCAAAAATCTGACGTTCTGCAATTCACTCAAAAATGCTTCCAAACTGTTGCAAACGATCCCCTGAAAGGTTTTTAGGTGGAAACAGATGGGTTTTTATCATCAAAAACAGAATAAGCCCTCGACGTCTGAACAACTTTTTTTGAAAAAATCCCTAAGCCGCGCGGTCACAATTTCAGCAAAAATCTGACCTTCCGCAATTTACTCAGAAATAGTGGCAAACTGTAGCAAACGCTCTCCTGAAAGCTTTTCCGGTGGAAACAGATGGGTTTTTATGATCAGAAACAGAATAAGCCCTCGACGTCTGAACAACTTTTTTTGAAAAAATCCCTAAGCCGCGCGGTTACAATTTCAGCAAAAATCTGACGTTCTGCAATTCACTCAAAAATCCTGCCAAACTGTCACAAATGATCCCCTGAAAGGTTTTTCGGTGGAAACAGATAGGTTTTTATCATCAGAAACAGAATAAGGCCTCGACGTCTGAACAACTTTTTTTGAAAAAATCCCTAAGCCGCGCGGTCACAATTTCAGCAAAAATCTGACCTTCCGCAATTTACTCAGAAATAGTGGCAAACTGTAGCAAACGCTCTCCTGAAAGCTTTTCCGGTGGAAACAGATGGGTTTTTATCATCAGAAACAGAATTTGCACTCGACGTCCGAACAACTTTTTTTGAAAAAATCCCTAAGCCGCGCGGTCACAATTTCAGCAAAAATCTGACGTTCTGCAATTCACTCAAAAATGCTTCCAAACTGTTGCAAACGATCCCCTGAAAGGTTTTTAGGTGGAAACAGATGGGTTTTTATCATCAAAAACAGAATAAGCCCTCGACGTCTGAACAACTTTTTTTGAAAAAATCCCTAAGCCGCGCGGTCACAATTTCAGCAAAAATCTGACGTTCTGCAATTCACTCAAAAATGCTGCCAAAGTGTTGGAAACGATCCCCTGAAAGGTTTTTCGGTGGAAACAGATGGGTTTTATCATCAGAAACAGAATAAGCCCTCGACGTCTGAACAACTTTTTTTGAAAAAATCCCTAAGCCGCGCGGTCACAATTTCAGCAAAAATCTGACGTTCTGCAATTCACTCAAAAATGCTTCCAAATTGTTGCAAACGATCCCCTGAAAGGTTTTTCGGTGGAAACAGATGGGTTTTTATCATCACAAACAGAATAAGCCCTTGACGTCTGAACAACTTTTTTTTGAAAAAATCCCTAAGCTGCGCGGTCACAATTTCAGCAAAAATCTGACCTTCCGCAATTTACTCAGAAATAGTGGCAAACTGTTGCAAACGCTCTCCTGAAAGCTTTTCCGGTGGAAACAGATGGGTTTTTATCATCAGAAACAGAATTTGCACTCGACGTCCGAACAACTTTTTTTGAAAAAATCCCTAAGCCGCGCGGTCACAATTTTAGGAAAAATCTGACGTTCTGCAATTCACTCAAAAATCCTGCCAAAGTGTTGGAAACGATCCCCTGAAAGGTTTTTTGGTGGAAACAGATGGGTTTTATCATCAGAAACAGAATAAGCCCTCGACGTCTGAACAACTTTTTTTGAAAAAATCCCTAAGCCGCGCGGTCACAATTTCAGCAAAAATCTGACGTTCTGCAATTCACTCAAAAATGCTTCCAAACTGTCACAAATGATCCCCTGAAAGGTTTTTCGGTGGAAACAGATAGGTTTTTATCATCAGAAACAGAATAAGGCCTCGACGTCTGAACTACTTTTTTTGAAAAAATCCCTAAGCCGCGCGGTCACAATTTCAGCAAAAATCTGACCTTCCGCAATTTACTCAAAAATGCTGCCAAAGTGTTGCAAACGCTCTCCTGAAAGCTTTTCCGGTGGAAACAGATGGGTTTTTATCATCAGAAACAGAATTTGCACTCGACGTCCGAAAAACTTTTTTTGAAAAAATCCCTAAGCCGCGCGGTCACAATTTCAGCAAAAATCTGACGTTCTGCAATTCACTCAAAAATGCTTCCAAACTGTTGCAAACGATCCCCTGAAAGGTTTTTCGGTGGAAACAGATGGGTTTTTATCATCAAAAACAGAATAAGCCTTCGACGTCTGAACAACTTTTTTTTGAAAAAATCCCTAAGACGCGCGGTCACAATTTTAGGAAAAATCTGACGTTCTGCAATTCAATCAAAAATGCTGCCAAAGTGTTGGAAACGATCCCCTGAAAGGTTTTTCGGTGGAAACAGATGGGTTTTATCATCAGAAACAGAATAAGCCCTCGACGTCTGAACAACTTTTTTTGAAAAAATCCCTAAGCCGCGCGGTCACAATTTCAGCAAAAATCTGACCTTCCGCAATTTACTCAGAAATAGTGGCAAACTGTTGCAAACGCTCTCCTGAAAGCTTTTCCGGTGGGAACAGATGGGTTTTTATCATCAGAAACAGAATTTGCCCTCGACGTCTGAACAACTTTTTTTGAAAAAATCCCTAAGCCGCGGGGTCACAATTTCAGCAAAAATCTGATGTTCTGCAATTTACTCAAAAATCCTGCAAAACTGTCACAAATGATGCCCTGAAAGGTTTTTCGGTGGAAACAGATAGGTTTTTATCATCAAAAACAGAATAAGGCCTCGACGTCTGAACAACTTTTTTTGAAAAAATCCGTAAGCCGCGCGGTCAAAATTTTCTGCAAAAATCTGACGTTCTGCAATTTACTCAGAAATAGTGGCAAACTGTTGCAAACGCTCTCCTGAAAGCTTTTCCGGTGGAAACAGATGGGTTTTTATCATCAGAAACAGAATTTGCCCTCGACGTCTGAACAACTTTTTCTGAAAAAATCCCTAAGCCGCGCGGTCACAATTTCAGCAAAAATCTGACGTTCTGCAATTCAATCAAAAAGGCTGCCAAAGTGTTGCAAACTATCCCCTGAAAGGTTTTTCGGTGGAAACAGATGGGTTTTATCATCAGAAACAGAATAAGCCCTCGACGTCTGAACAACGTTTTTTGAAAAAATCCCTAAGCCGCGCGGTCACAATTTCAGCAAAAATCTGACGTTCTGCAATTTACTCAAAAATGCTTCCAAACTGTTGCAAACGATCCCCTGAAAGGTTTTTCATTGGAAACAGATGGGTTTTATCATCAGAAACAGAATAAGCCCTCGACGTCTGAACAACTTTTTTTGAAAAAATCCCTAAGCCGCGCGGTCACAATTTCAGCCAAAATCTGACGTTCTGCAATTTACTCAAAAATGCTTCCAAACTGTTGCAAACGATCCCCTGAAAAGTTTTTCGGTCACAATTTCAGCCAAAATCTGACGTTCTGCAATTCACTCAAAAATGCTGCCAAACTGTTGCAAACGATCCCCTGAAAAGTTTTTCGGTGGAAACAGATGGGTTTTATCATCAGAAACAGAATAAGCCCTTGACGTCTGAACAACTTTTTTTGAAAAAATCCCTAAGCCGCGCGGTCACAATTTCAGCAAAAATCTGATGTTCTGCAATTTACTCAAAAATCCTGCAAAACTGTCACAAATGATCCCCTGAAAGGTTTTTCGGTGTAAACAGATAGGTTCTTATCATCAGAAACAGAATAAGCCCTCGAAGTCTGAACAACTTTTTTTGAAAAAATCCCTAAGCCGCGCTGTCACAATTTCAGCAAAAATCTGACCTTCCGCAATTAACTCAGAAATAGTGGCAAACTGTTGCAAACGCTCTCCTGAAAGGTTTTTCGGTGGAAACAGATAGGTTTTTATCATCAGAAACAGAATAAGGCCTCGATGTCTGAACAACTTTTTTTGAAAGAATCCCTAAGCCGCGCGTTCAGAATTTCAGCAAAAATCTGACCTTCCGCAATCTACTCAGAAATAGTGGCAAACTGTTGCAAACGCTCTCCTGAAAGCTTTTCCGGTGGAAACAGATGGGTTTTTATCATCAGAAACAGAATTTGCCCTCGACGTCTGAACAACTTTTTTTGAAAAAATCCCTAAGCCGCGGGGTCACAATTTCAGCAAAAATCTGACGTTCTGCAATTCACTCAAAACTGCTGCCAAAGTGCTGCAAACGATCCCCTGAAAAGTTTTTCGGTGGAAACAGATCGGTTTTATCATCAGAAACAGAATAAGCCCTTGACGTCTGAACAACTTTTTTTGAAAAAATCCCTAAGCCGCGCGGTCACAATTTCAGCAAAAATCTGATGTTCTGCAATTTACTCAAAAATCCTGCAAAACTGTCACAAATGATCCCCTGAAAGATTTTTCGGTGTAAACAGATAGGTTCTTATCATCAGAAACAGAATAAGCCCTCGACGTCTGAACAACTTTTTTTGAAAAAATCCCTAAGCCGCGCGGTCACAATTTCAGCAAAAATCTGACGTTCTGCAATTCACTCAAAAATCCTGCCAAACTGTCACAAATGATCCCCTGAAAGGTTTTTCGGTGGAAACAGATGGGTTTTATCATCAGAAACAGAATAAGCCCTCGACGTCTGAACAACTTTTTTTGAAAAAATCCCTAAGCCGCGCGGTCACAATTTCACCAAAACTCTGACCTTCCGCAATTTACTCAGAAATAGTGGCAAACTGTTGCAAACGCTCTCCTGAAAGCTTTTCCGGTGGAAACAGATGGGTTTTTATCATCAGAAACAGAATTTGCCCTCGACGTCTGAACAACTTTTTTTGAAAAAATCCCTAAGCCGCGCGGTCACAATTTCAGCAAAAATCTGACGTTCTGCAATTCACTCAAAAATGCTTCCAAACTGTCGCAAACGATCCCCTGAAAGGTTTTTCGGTGGAAACAGATGGGTTTTTATCATCAAAAACAGAATAATCCCTCGACGTCTGAACAACTTTTTTTGAAAAAATCCCTAAGCCGCGCGGTCACAATTTCAGCAAAAATCTGACCTTCCGCAATTTACTCAGAAATAGTGGCAAACTGTAGCAAACGC
The DNA here is from genome assembly GCF_964270895.1 of Podarcis filfolensis. NCBI lineage: Eukaryota > Metazoa > Chordata > Lepidosauria > Squamata > Lacertidae > Podarcis > Podarcis filfolensis. The sequence continues at coordinate 72,159 of NW_028149497.1, forward strand.
TCTCCTGAAAGCTTTTTCGGTGGAAACAGATGGGTTTTTATCATCAGAAACAGAATTTGCCCTCGACGTCTGAACAACTTTTTTTGAAAAAATCCCTAAGCCGCGGGGTCACAATTTCAGCAAAAATCTGACGTTCTGCAATTCACTCAAAACTGCTGCCAAAGTGCTGCAAACGATCCCCTGAAAAGTTTTTCGGTGGAAACAGATCGGTTTTATCATCAGAAACAGAATAAGCCCTTGACGTCTGAACAACTTTTTTTGAAAAAATCCCTAAGCCGCGCGGTCACAATTTCAGCAAAAATCTGATGTTCTGCAATTTACTCAAAAATCCTGCAAAACTGTCACAAATGATCCCCTGAAAGATTTTTCGGTGTAAACAGATAGGTTCTTATCATCAGAAACAGAATAAGCCCTCGACGTCTGAACAACTTTTTTTGAAAAAATCCCTAAGCCGCGCGGTCACAATTTCAGCAAAAATCTGACGTTCTGCAATTCACTCAAAAATCCTGCCAAACTGTCACAAATGATCCCCTGAAAGGTTTTTCGGTGGAAACAGATGGGTTTTATCATCAGAAACAGAATAAGCCCTCGACGTCTGAACAACTTTTTTTGAAAAAATCCCTAAGCCGCGCGGTCACAATTTCACCAAAACTCTGACCTTCTGCAATTTACTCAGAAATAGTGGCAAACTGTTGCAAACGCTCTCCTGAAAGCTTTTCCGGTGGAAACAGATGGGTTTTTATCATCAGAAACAGAATTTGCCCTCGACGTCTGAACAACTTTTTTTGAAAAAATCCCTAAGCCGCGCGGTCACAATTTCAGCAAAAATCTGACGTTCTGCAATTCACTCAAAAATGCTTCCAAACTGTCGCAAACGATCCCCTGAAAGGTTTTTCGGTGGAAACAGATGGGTTTTTATCATCAAAAACAGAATAATCCCTCGACGTCTGAACAACTTTTTTTGAAAAAATCCCTAAGCCGCGCGGTCACAATTTCAGCAAAAATCTGACCTTCCGCAATTTACTCAGAAATAGTGGCAAACTGTAGCAAACGCTCTCCTGAAAGCTTTTTCGGTGGAAACAGATGGGTTTTATCATCAGAAACAGAATAAGCCCTTGACGTCTGAACAACTTTTTTTGAAAAAATCCCTAAGCCGCGCGGTCACAATTTCAGCAAAAATCTGATGTTCTGCAATTTACTCAAAAATCCTGCAAAACTGTCACAAATGATCCCCTGAAAGGTTTTTCGGTGTAAACAGATAGGTTCTTATCTTCAGAAACAGAATTTACCCTCGACGTCTGAACAACTTTTTTTGAAAAAATCCCTAAGCCGCGGGGTCACAATTTCAGCAAAAATCTGACCTTCCGCAATTTACTCAGAAATAGTGGCAAACTGTTGCAAACGCTCTCCTGAAAGCTTTTCCGGTGGAAACAGATGGGTTTTTATCATCAGAAACAGAATCTGCCCTCGACGTCTGAACAACTTTTTTTGAAAAAATCCCTAAGCCGCGCGGTCACAATTTCAGCAAAAATCTGACGTTCTGCAATTCACTCAAAAATGCTGCCAAACTGTTGCAAACGATCCCCTGAAAAGTTTTTCGGTGGAAACAGATGGGTTTTATCATCAGAAACAGAATAAGCCCTTGACGTCTGAACATCTTTTTTTGAAAAAATCCCTAAGCCGCGCGGTCACAATTTCAGCAAAAATCTGATGTTCTGCAATTTACTCAAAAATCCTGCAAAACTGTCACAAATGATCCCCTGAAAGGTTTTTCGGTGGAAACAGATAGCTTCTTATCATCAGAAACAGAATAAGCCCTCGACGTCTGAACAACTTTTTTTGAAAAAATCCCTAAGCCGCGCGGTCACAATTTCAGCAAAAATCTGACGTTCTGCAATTCACTCAAAAATCCTGCCAAACTGTCACAAATGATCCCCTGAAAGGTTTTTCGGTGGAAACAGATGGGTTTTATCATCAGAAACAGAATAAGCCCCCGACGTCTGAACAACTTTTTTTGAAAAAATCCCTAAGCCGCGCGGTCACAATTTCAGCAAAAATCTGACCTTCCGCAATTAACTCAGAAATAGTGGCAAACTGTTGCAAACGCTCTCCTGAAAGGTTTTTCGGTGGAAACAGATAGGTTTTTATCATCAGAAACAGAATAAGGCCTCTATGTCTGAACAACTTTTTTTGAAAGAATCCCTAAGCCGCGCGTTCAGAATTTCAGCAAAAATCTGACCTTCCGCAATTTACTCAGAAATAGTGGCAAACTGTTGCAAATGCTCTCCTGAAAGCTTTTCCGGTGGAAAAAGATGGGTTTTTATCATCAGAAACAGAATTTGCCCTCGACGTCTGAACAACTTTTTTTGAAAAAATCCCTAAGCCGCGGGGTCACAATTTCAGCAAAAATCTGACGTTCTGCAATTCACTCAAAAATGCTGCCAAACTGTTGCAAACGATCCCCTGAAAAGTTTTTCGGTGGAAACAGATCGGTTTTATCATCAGAAACAGAATAAGCCCTTGACGTCTGAACAACTTTTTTTGAAAAAATCCCTAAGCCGCGCGGTCACAATTTCAGCAAAAATCTGATGTTCTGCAATTTACTCAAAAATCCTGCAAAACTGTCACAAATGATCCCCTGAAAGGTTTTTCGGTGTAAACAGATAGGTTCTTATCATCAGAAACAGAATAAGCCCTCGACGTCTGAACAACTTTTTTTGAAAAAATCCCTAAGCCGCGGGGTCACAATTTCAGCAAAAATCTGACCTTCCGCAATTTACTCAGAAATAGTGGCAAACTGTTGCAAACGCTCTCCTGAAAGCTTTTCCGGTGGAAACAGATGGGTTTTTATCATCAGAAACAGAATTTGCCCTCGACGTCTGCACAACTTTTTTTGAAAAAATCCCTAAGCCGCGGGGTCACAATTTCAGCAAAAATCTGACGTTCTGCAATTCACTCAAAAATGCTGCCAAACTGTTGCAAACGATCCCCTGAAAAGTTTTTCGGTGGAAACAGATGGGTTTTATCATCAGAAACAGAATAAGCCCTTGACGTCTGAACATCTTTTTTTGAAAAAATCCCTAAGCCGCGCGGTCACAATTTCAGCAAAAATCTGATGTTCTGCAATTTACTCAAAAATCCTGCAAAACTGTCACAAATGATCCCCTGAAAGGTTTTTCGGTGGAAACAGATAGGTTCTTATCATCAGAAACAGAATAAGCCCTCGACGTCTGAACAACTTTTTTTGAAAAAATCCCTAAGCCGCGCGGTCACAATTTCAGCAAAAATCTGACGTTCTGCAATTCACTCAAAAATCCTGCCAAACTGTCACAAATGATCCCCTGAAAGGTTTTTCGGTGGAAACAGATGGGTTTTATCATCAGAAACAGAATAAGCCCCCGACGTCTGAACAACTTTTTTTGAAAAAATCCCTAAGCCGCGCGGTCACAATTTCAGCAAAAATCTGACCTTCCGCAATTAACTCAGAAATAGTGGCAAACTGTTGCAAACGCTCTCCTGAAAGGTTTTTCGGTGGAAACAGATAGGTTTTTATCATCAGAAACAGAATAAGGCCTCTATGTCTGAACAACTTTTTTTGAAAGAATCCCTAAGCCGCGCGTTCAGAATTTCAGCAAAAATCTGACCTTCCGCAATTTACTCAGAAATAGTGGCAAACTGTTGCAAACGCTCTCCTGAAAGCTTTTCCGGTGGAAAAAGATGGGTTTTTATCATCAGAAACAGAATTTGCCCTCGACGTCTGAACAACTTTTTTTGAAAAAATCCCTAAGCCGCGGGGTCACAATTTCAGCAAAAATCTGACGTTCTGCAATTCACTCAAAAATGCTGCCAAACTGTTGCAAACGATCCCCTGAAAAGTTTTTCGGTGGAAACAGATCGGTTTTATCATCAGAAACAGAATAAGCCCTTGACGTCTGAACAACTTTTTTTGAAAAAATCCCTAAGCCGCGCGGTCACAATTTCAGCAAAAATCTGATGTTCTGCAATTTACTCAAAAATCCTGCAAAACTGTCACAAATGATCCCCTGAAAGGTTTTTCGGTGTAAACAGATAGGTTCTTATCATCAGAAACAGAATAAGCCCTCGACGTCTGAACAACTTTTTTTGAAAAAATCCCTAAGCCGCGCGGTCACAATTTCAGCAAAAATTTGACCTTCCGCAATTTACTCAGAAATAGTGGCAAACTGTTGCAAACGCTCTCCTGAAAGCTTTTCCAGTGGAAACAGATGGGTTTTTATCATCAGAAACAGAATAAGCTCTCAACGTCTGAACAACTTTTTTTGAAAAAATCCCTAAGCCGCGCGGTCACAATTTCAGCAAAAATCTGACCTTCCGCAATTCACTCAAAAATGCTTCCAAACTGCTGCAAACGATCCCCTGAAAAGTTTTCCGGTGGAAACAGATGGGTTTTTATCATCAGAAACAGAATAAGCCCTTGACGTCTGAACAACTTTTTTTGAAAAAATCCCTAAGCCGCGCGGTCACAATTTCAGCAAAAATCTGATGTTCTGCAATTTACTCAAAAATCCTGCAAAACTGTCACAAATGATCCCCTGAAAGGTTTTTCGGTGTAAACAGATAGGTTCTTATCTTCAGAAACAGAATTTGCCCTCGACGTCTGAACAACTTTTTTTGAAAAAATCCCTAAGCCGCGGGGTCACAATTTCAGCAAAAATCTGACCTTCCGCAATTTACTCAGAAATAGTGGCAAACTGTTGCAAACGCTCTCCTGAAAGCTTTTCCGGTGGAAACAGATGGGTTCTTATCATCAGAAACAGAATAAGCCCTCGACGTCTGAACAACTTTTTTTGAAAAAATCCCTAAGCCGCGCGGTCACAATTTCAGCAAAAATCTGACGTTCTGCAATTCACTCAAAAATCCTGCCAAACTGTCACAAATGATCCCCTGAAAGGTTTTTCGGTGGAAACAGATGGGTTTTATCATCAGAAACAGAATAAGCCCTCGACGTCTGAACAACTTTTTTTGAAAAAATCCCTAAGCCGCGCGGTCACAATTTCAGCAAAAATCTGACCTTCCGCAATTAACTCAGAAATAGTGGCAAACTGTTGCAAACGCTCTCCTGAAAGGTTTTTCGGTGGAAACAGATAGGTTTTTATCATCAGAAACAGAATAAGGCCTCGATGTCTGAACAACTTTTTTTGAAAGAATCCCTAAGCCGCGCGTTCAGAATTTCAGCAAAAATCTGACCTTCCGCAATTTACTCAGAAATAGTGGCAAACTGTTGCAAACGCTCTCCTGAAAGCTTTTCCGGTGGAAACAGATGGGTTTTTATCATCAGAAACAGAATTTGCCCTCGACGTCTGAACAACTTTTTTTGAAAAAATCCCTAAGCCGCGCGGTCACAATTTCAGCAAAAATCTGACGTTCTGCAATTCACTCAAAAATGCTGCCAAACTGTTGCAAACGATCCCCTGAAAAGTTTTTCGGTGGAAACAGATCGGTTTTATCATCAGAAACAGAATAAGCCCTTGACGTCTGAACAACTTTTTTTGAAAAAATCCCTAAGCCGCGCGGTCACAATTTCAGCAAAAATCTGATGTTCTGCAATTTACTCAAAAATCCTGCAAAACTGTCACAAATGATCCCCTGAAAGGTTTTTCGGTGTAAACAGATAGGTTCTTATCATCAGAAACAGAATAAGCCCTCGACGTCTGAACAACTTTTTTTGAAAAAATCCCTAAGCCGCGCGTTCAGAATTTCAGCAAAAATTTGACCTTCCGCAATTTACTCAGAAATAGTGGCAAACTGTTGCAAACGCTCTCCTGAAAGCTTTTCCAGTGGAAACAGATGGGTTTTTATCATCAGAAACAGAATAAGCTCTCAACGTCTGAACAACTTTTTTTGAAAAAATCCCTAAGCCGCGCGGTCACAATTTCAGCAAAAATCTGACCTTCCGCAATTTACTCAGAAATAGTGGCAAACTGTTGCAAACGCTCTCCTGAAAGCTTTTCCGGTGGAAACAGATGGGTTTTTATCATCAGAAACAGAATAAGCCCTCGACGTCTGAACAACTTTTTTTGAAAAAATCCCTAAGCCGCGCGGTCACAATTTCAGCAAAAATTTGACGTTCTGCAATTTACTCAAAAATTCTGCCAAACTGTCACAAATGATCCCCTGAAAGGTTTTTCGGTGGAAACAGATAGGTTTTTATCATCAGAAACAGAATAAGCCCTCGACGTCTGAACAAATTTTTTTGAAAAAATCCCTAAGCCGCGCTGTCACAATTTCAGCAAAAATCTGACCTTCCGCAATTAACTCAGAAATAGTGGCAAACTGTTGCAAACGCTCTCCTGAAAGGTTTTTCGGTGGAAACAGATAGGTTCTTATCTTCAGAAACAGAATAAGCCCTCGACGTCTGAACAACTTTTTTTGAAAAAATCCCTAAGCCGCGCGGTCACAATTTCAGCAAAAATCTGACCTTCCGCAATTTACTCAGAAATAGTGGCAAACTGTTGCAAACGCTCTCCTGAAAGCTTTTCCGGTGGAAACAGATGGGTTTTATCATCAAAAACAGAATAAGCCCTCGGTGTCTGAAAAACTTTTTTTTGAAAAAATCCCTAAGCCGTGCGGTCACAATTTCAGCAAAAATTTGACGTTCTGCAATTTACTCAAAAATTCTGCCAAACTGTCACAAATGATCCTCTGAAAGGTTTTTCGGTGGAAACAGATAGGTTTTTATCATCAGAAACAGAATAAGCCCTCGACGTCTGAACAAATTTTTTTGAAAAAATCCCTAAGCCGCGCTGTCACAATTTCAGCAAAAATCTGACCTTCCGCAATTAACTCAGAAATAGTGGCAAACTGTTGCAAACGCTCTCCTGAAAGGTTTTTCGGTGGAAACAGATAGGTTTTTATCATCAGAAACAGAATAAGGCCTCGATGTCTGAACAACTTTTTTTGAAAGAATCCCTAAGCCGCGCGTTCAGAATTTCAGCAAAAATCTGACCTTCCGCAATTTACTCAGAAATAGTGGCAAACTGTTGCAAACGCTCTCCTGAAAGCTTTTCCGGTGGAAACAGATGGGTTTTTATCATCAGAAACAGAATTTGCCCTCGACGTCTGAACAACTTTTTTTGAAAAAATCCCTAAGCCGCGGGGTCACAATTTCAGCAAAAATCTGACGTTCTGCAATTCACTCGAAAATGCTGCCAAACTGTTGGAAACGATCCCCTGAAAAGTTTTTCGGTGGAAACAGATCGGTTTTATCATCAGAAACAGAATAAGCCCTTGACGTCTGAACAACTTTTTTTGAAAAAATCCCTAAGCCGCGCGGTCACAATTTCAACAAAAATCTGATGTTCTGCAATTTACTCAAAAATCCTGCAAAACTGTCACAAATGATCCCCTGAAAGGTTTTTCGGTGTAAACAGATAGGTTCTTATCATCAGAAACAGAATAAGCCCTCGACGTCTGAACAACTTTTTTTGAAAAAATCCCTAAGCCGCGCGGTCACAATTTCAGCAAAAATTTGACCTTCCGCAATTTACTCAGAAATAGTGGCAAACTGTTGCAAACGCTCTCCTGAAAGCTTTTCCAGTGGAAACAGATGGGTTTTTATCATCAGAAACAGAATAAGCTCTCAACGTCTGAACAACTTTTTTTGAAAAAATCCCTAAGCCGCGCGGTCACAATTTCAGCAAAAATCTGACCTTCCGCAATTTACTCAGAAATAGTGGCAAACTGTTGCAAACGCTCTCCTGAAAGCTTTTCCGGTGGAAACAGATGGGTTTTTATCATCAGAAACAGAATTTGCACTCGACGTCTGAACAACTTTTTTTGAAAAAATCCCTAAGCCGCGCGGTCACAATTTCAGCAAAAATCTGACGTTCTGCAATTCACTCAAAAATGCTTCCAAACTGTTGCAAACGATCCCCTGAAAGGTTTTTCGGTGGAAACAGATGGGTTTTTATCATCAAAAACAGAATAAGCCTTCGACGTCTGAACAACTTTTTTTTGAAAAAATCCCTAAGCCGCGCGGTCACAATTTCAGCAAAAATCTGACGTTCTGCATTTCACTCAAAAATCCTGCCAAACTGTCACAAATGATCCCCTGAAAGGTTTTTCGGTGAAAACAGATCGGTTTTATCATCAGAAACAGAATAAGCCCTCGACGTCTGAACAACTTTTTTTGAAAAAAATCCCTAAGCCGCGCGGTCACAATTTCAGCAAAAATTTGACCTTCCGCAATTTACTCAGAAATAGTGGCAAACTGTTGCAAACGCTCTCCTGAAAGCTTTTCAAGTGGAAACAGATGGGTTTTTATCATCAGAAACAGAATAAGCTCTCAACGTCTGAACAACTTTTTTTGAAAAAATCCCTAAGCCGCGCGGTCACAATTTCAGCAAAAATCTGACCTTCCGCAATTTACTCAGAAATAGTGGCAAACTGTTGCAAACGCTCTCCTGAAAGCTTTTCCGGTGGAAACAGATGGGTTTTTATCATCAGAAACAGAATTTGCACTCGACGTCTGAACAACTTTTTTTGAAAAAATCCCTAAGCCGCGCGGTCACAATTTCAGCAAAAATCTGACCTTCCGCAATTTACTCAGAAATAGTGGCAAACTGTTGCAAACGCTCTCCTGAAAGCTTTTCCGGTGGAAACAGATAGGTTCTTATCTTCAGAAACAGAATAAGCCCTCGACGTCTGAACAACTTTTTTTGAAAAAATCCCTAAGCCGCGCGGTCACAATTTCAGCAAAAATCTGACGTTCTGCAATTCACTCAAAAATGCTGCCAAAGTGTTGGAAACGATCCCCTGAAAGGTTTTTCGGTGGAAACAGATGGGTTTTATCATCAGAAACAGAATAAGACCTCGACGTCTGAACAACTTTTTTTGAAAAAATCCCTAAGCCGCGCGGTCACAATTTCAGCAAAAATCTGACGTTCTGCAGTTCACTCAAAAATCCTGCCAAACTGTCACAAATGATCCCCTGAAAGGTTTTTCGGTGAAAACAGATCGATTTTATCATCAGAAACAGAATAAGCCCTTGACGTCTGAACAACTTTTTTTGAAAAAATCCCTAAGCGCGCGGTCACAATTTCAGCAAAAATCTGACGTTCTGCAATTCACTCAAAAATGCTGCCAAACTGTCACAAATGATCCCCTGAAAGGTTTTTCGGTGTAAACAGATAGGTTCTTATCATCAGAAACAGAATAAGCCCTCAACGTCTGAACAACTTTTTTTGAAAAAATCCCTAAGCCGCGCGGTCACAATTTCAGCAAAAATCTGACCTTCCGCAATTTACTCAGAAATAGTGGCAAACTGTTGCAAACGCTCTCCTGAAAGCTTTTCCGGTGGAAACAGATGGGTTTTTATCATCAGAAACAGAATTTGCACTCGACGTCTGAACAACTTTTTTTGAAAAAATCCCTAAGCCGCGCTGTCACAATTTCAGCAAAAATCTGATGTTCTGCAATTTACTCAAAAATCCTGCAAAACTGTCACAAATGATCCCCTGAAAGGTTTTTCGGTGTAAACAGATAGGTTCTTATCATCAGAAACAGAATAAGCCCTCGACGTCTGAACAACTTTTTTTGAAAAAAATCCCTAAGCCGCGCGGTCACAATTTCAGCAAAAATTTGACCTTCCGCAATTTACTCAGAAATAGTGGCAAACTGTTGCAAACGCTCTCCTGAAAGCTTTTCAAGTGGAAACAGATGGGTTTTTATCATCAGAAACAGAATAAGCTCTCAACGTCTGAACAACTTTTTTTGAAAAAATCCCTAAGCCGCGCGGTCACAATTTCAGCAAAAATCTGACCTTCCGCAATTTACTCAGAAATAGTGGCAAACTGTTGCAAACGCTCTCCTGAAAGCTTTTCCGGTGGAAACAGATGGGTTTTTATCATCAGAAACAGAATTTGCACTCGACGTCTGAACAACTTTTTTTGAAAAAATCCCTAAGCCGCGCGGTCACAATTTCAGCAAAAATCTGACCTTCCGCAATTTACTCAGAAATAGTGGCAAACTGTTGCAAACGCTCTCCTGAAAGCTTTTCCGGTGGAAACAGATGGGTTTTTATCATCAGAAACAGAATTTGCACTCGACGTCTGAACAACTTTTTTTGAAAAAATCCCTAAGCCGCGCGGTCACAATTTCAGCAAAAATCTGACATTCTGCAACTCACTCAAAAATGCTTCCAAACTGTTGCACACGATCCCCTGAAAGGTTTTTCGGTGGAAACAGATGGGTTTTTATCATCAGAAACAGAATTTGCACTCGACGTCTGAACAACTTTTTTTGAAAAAATCCCTAAGCCGCGCGGTCCCAATTTCAGCAAAAATCTGACCTTCCGCAATTTACTCAGAAATAGTGGCAAACTGTTGCAAACGCTCTCCTGAAAGCTTTTCCGGTGGAAACAGATGGGTTTTTATCATCAGAAACAGAATTTGCACTCGACGTCTGAAAAACTTTTTTTGAAAAAATCCCTAAGCCGCGCGGTCACAATTTCAGCAAAAATCTGACGTTCTGCAATTCACTCAAAAATGCTTCCAAACTGTTGCAAACGATCCCCTGAAAGGTTTTTCGGTGGAAACAGATGGGTTTTTATCATCAAAAACAGAATAAGCCTTCGACGTCTGAACAACTTTTTTTTGAAAAAATCCCTAAGCCGCGCGGTCACAATTTCAGCAAAAATCTGACGTTCTGCAGTTCACTCAAAAATCCTGCCAAACTGTCACAAATGATCCCCTGAAAGGTTTTTCGGTGAAAACAGATCGGTTTTATCATCAGAAACAGAATAAGCCCTTGACGTCTGAACAACTTTTTTTGAAAAAATCCCTAAGCGCGCGGTCACAATTTCAGCAAAAATCTGACGTTCTGCAATTCACTCAAAAATGCTGCCAAACTGTCACAAATGATCCCCTGAAAGGTTTTTCGGTGTAAACAGATAGGTTCTTATCATCAGAAACAGAATAAGCCCTCAACGTCTGAACAACTTTTTTTGAAAAAATCCCTAAGCCGCGCGGTCACAATTTCAGCAAAAATCTGACCTTCCGCAATTTACTCAGAAATAGTGGCAAACTGTTGCAAACGCTCTCCTGAAAGCTTTTCCGGTGGAAACAGATGGGTTTTTATCATCAGAAACAGAATTTGCACTCGACGTCTGAACAACTTTTTTTGAAAAAATCCCTAAGCCGCGCTGTCACAATTTCAGCAAAAATCTGATGTTCTGCAATTTACTCAAAAATCCTGCAAAACTGTCACAAATGATCCCCTGAAAGGTTTTTCGGTGTAAACAGATAGGTTCTTATCATCAGAAAAAGAATAAGCCCTCGACGTCTGAACAACTTTTTTTGAAAAAAATCCCTAAGCCGCGCGGTCACAATTTCAGCAAAAATTTGACCTTCCGCAATTTACTCAGAAATAGTGGCAAACTGTTGCAAACGCTCTCCTGAAAGCTTTTCAAGTGGAAACAGATGGGTTTTTATCATCAGAAACAGAATAAGCTCTCAACGTCTGAACAACGTTTTTTGAAAAAATCCCTAAGCCGCGCGGTCACAATTTCAGCAAAAATCTGACCTTCCGCAATTTACTCAGAAATAGTGGCAAACTGTTGCAAACGCTCTCCTGAAAGCTTTTCCGGTGGAAACAGATGGGTTTTTATCATCAGAAACAGAATTTGCACTCGACGTCTCAACAACTTTTTTTGAAAAAATCCCTAAGCCGCGCGGTCACAATTTCAGCAAAAATCTGACCTTCCGCAATTTACTCAGAAATAGTGGCAAACTGTTGCAAACGCTCTCCTGAAAGCTTTTCCGGTGGAAACAGATGGGTTTTTATCATCAGAAACAGAATTTGCACTCGACGTCTGAACAACTTTTTTTGAAAAAATCCCTAAGCCGCGCGGTCACAATTTCAGCAAAAATCTGATATTCTGCAACTCACTCAAAAATGCTTCCAAACTGTTGCACACGATCCCCTGAAAGGTTTTTCGGTGGAAACAGATGGGTTTTTATCATCAGAAACAGAATTTGCACTCGACGTCTGAACAACTTTTTTTGAAAAAATCCCTAAGCCGCGCGGTCCCAATTTCAGCAAAAATCTGACCTTCCGCAATTTACTCAGAAATAGTGGCAAACTGTTGCAAACGCTCTCCTGAAAGCTTTTCCGGTGGAAACAGATGGGTTTTTATCATCAGAAACAGAATTTGCACTCGACGTCTGAAAAACTTTTTTTGAAAAAATCCCTAAGCCGCGCGGTCACAATTTCAGCAAAAATCTGACGTTCTGCAATTCACTCAAAAATGCTTCCAAACTGTTGCAAACGATCCCCTGAAAGGTTTTTCGGTGGAAACAGATGGGTTTTTATCATCAAAAACAGAATAAGCCTTCGACGTCTGAACAACTTTTTTTTGAAAAAATCCCTAAGCCGCGCGGTCACAATTTTAGCAAAAATCTGACGTTCTGCAATTCACTCAAAAATGCTGCCAAAGTGTTGGAAACGATCCCCTGAAAGGTTTTTCGTTGGAAACAGATGGGTTTTATCATCAGAAACAGAATAAGCCCTCGACGTCTGAACAACTTTTTTTGAAAAAATCCCTAAGCCGCGCGGTCACAATTTCAGCAAAAATCTGACGTTCTGCAGTTCACTCAAAAATCCTGCCAAACTGTCACAAATGATCCCCTGAAAGGTTTTTCGGTGAAAACAGATCGGTTTTATCATCAGAAACAGAATAAGCCCTTGACGTCTGAACAACTTTTTTTGAAAAAATCCCTAAGCCGCGCGGTCACAATTTCAGCAAAAATCTGATATTCTGCAATTTACTCAAAAATCCTGCAAAACTGTCACAAATGATCCCCTGAAAGGTTTTTCGGTGTAAACAGATAGGTTCTTATCTTCAGAAACAGAATAAGCCCTCGACGTCTGAACAACTTTTTTTGAAAAAATCCCTAAGCCGCGCGGTCACAATTTCAGCAAAAATCTGACCTTCCGCAATTTACTCAGAAATAGTGGCAAACTGTTGCAAACGCTCTCCTGAAAGCTTTTCCGGTGGAAACAGATGGGTTTTATCATCAAAAACAGAATAAGCCCTCGGTGTCTGAAAAACTTTTTTTTGAAAAAATCCCTAAGCCGTGCGGTCACAATTTCAGCAAAAATTTGACGTTCTGCAATTTACTCAAAAATTCTGCCAAACTGTCACAAATGATCCCCTGAAAGGTTTTTCGGTGGAAACAGATAGGTTTTTATCATCAGAAACAGAATAAGCCCTCGACGTCTGAACAAATTTTTTTGAAAAAATCCCTAAGCCGCGCTGTCACAATTTCAGCAAAAATCTGACCTTCCGCAATTAACTCAGAAATAGTGGCAAACTGTTGCAAACGCTCTCCTGAAAGGTTTTTCGGTGGAAACAGATAGGTTCTTATCATCAGAAACAGAATAAGGCCTCGATGTCTGAACAACTTTTTTTGAAAGAATCCCTAAGCCCCGCGTTCAGAATTTCAGCAAAAATCTGACCTTCCGCAATTTACTCAGAAATAGTGGCAAACTGTTGCAAACGCTCTCCTGAAAGCTTTTCCGGTGGAAACAGATGGGTTTTTATCATCAGAAACAGAATTTGCCCTCGACGTCTGAACAACTTTTTTTGAAAAAATCCCTAAGCCGCGGGGTCACAATTTCAGCAAAAATCTGACGTTCTGCAATTCACTCAAAAATGCTGCCAAACTGTTGCAAACGATCCCCTGAAAAGTTTTTCGGTGGAAACAGATCGGTTTTATCATCAGAAACAGAATAAGCCCTTGACGTCTGAACAACTTTTTTTGAAAAAATCCCTAAGCCGCGCGGTCACAATTTCAGCAAAAATCTGATGTTCTGCAATTTACTCAAAAATCCTGCAAAACTGTCACAAATGATCCCCTGAAAGGTTTTTCGGTGTAAACAGATAGGTTCTTATCATCAGAAACAGAATAAGCCCTCGACGTCTGAACAACTTTTTTTGAAAAAATCCCTAAGCCGCGCGGTCACAATTTCAGCAAAAATTTGACCTTCCGCAATTTACTCAGAAATAGTGGCAAACTGTTGCAAACGCTCTCCTGAAAGCTTTTCCAGTGGAAACAGATGGGTTTTTATCATCAGAAACAGAATAAGCTCTCAACGTCTGAACAACTTTTTTTGAAAAAATCCCTAAGCCGCGCGGTCACAATTTCAGCAAAAATCTGACCTTCCGCAATTTACTCAGAAATAGTGGCAAACTGTTGCAAACGCTCTCCTGAAAGCTTTTCCGGTGGAAACAGATGGGTTTTTATCATCAGAAACAGAATTTGCACTCGACGTCTGAACAACTTTTTTTGAAAAAATCCCTAAGCCGCGCGGTCACAATTTCAGCAAAAATCTGACGTTCTGCAATTCACTCAAAAATGCTTCCAAACTGTTGCAAACGATCCCCTGAAAGGTTTTTCGGTGGAAACAGATGGGTTTTTATCATCAAAAACAGAATAAGCCTTCGACGTCTGAACAACTTTTTTTTGAAAAAATCCCTAAGCCGCGCGGTCACAATTTTAGCAAAAATCTGACGTTCTGCAATTCACTCAAAAATGCTGCCAAAGTGTTGGAAACGATCCCCTGAAAGGTTTTTCGGTGGAAACAGATGGGTTTTATCATCAGAAACAGAATAAGCCCTCGACGTCTGAACAACTTTTTTTGAAAAAATCCCTAAGCCGCGCGGTCACAATTTCAGCAAAAATCTGACGTTCTGCAGTTCACTCAAAAATCCTGCCAAACTGTCACAAATGATCCCCTGAAAGGTTTTTCGGTGAAAACAGATCGGTTTTATCATCAGAAACAGAATAAGCCCTTGACGTCTGAACAACATTTTGAAAAAATCCCTAAGCCGCGCGGTCACAATTTCAGCAAAAATCTGACGTTCTGCAATTCACTCAAAAATGCTGCCAAACTGTCACAAATGATCCCCTGAAAGGTTTTTCGGTGTAAACAGATAGGTTCTTATCATCAGAAACAGAATAAGCCCTCGACGTCTGAACAACTTTTTTTGAAAAAATCCCTAAGCCGCGCGGTCACAATTTCAGCAAAAATTTGACCTTCCGCAATTTACTCAGAAATAGTGGCAAACTGTTGCAAACGCTCTCCTGAAAGCTTTTACGGTGGAAACAGATGGGTTTTTATCATCAGAAACAGAATAAGCTCTCAACGTCTGAACAACTTTTTTTGAAAAAATCCCTAAGCCGCGCGGTCACAATTTCAGCAAAAATCTGACCTTCCGCAATTTACTCAGAAATAGTGGCAAACTGTTGCAAACGCTCTCCTGAAAGCTTTTCCGGTGGAAACAGATGGGTTTTTATCATCAGAAACAGAATTTGCACTCGACGTCTGAACAACTTTTTTTGAAAAAATCCCTAAGCCGCGCGGTCACAATTTCAGCAAAAATCTGACGTTCTGCAATTCACTCAAAAATGCTGCCAAACTGTTGCAAACGATCCCCTGAAAAGTTTTTCGGTGGAAACAGATCGGTTTTATCATCAGAAACAGAATAAGCCCTTGACGTCTGAACAACTTTTTTTGAAAAAATCCCTAAGCCGCGCGGTCACAATTTCAGCAAAAATCTGATGTTCTGCAATTTACTCAAAAATCCTGCAAAACTGTCACAAATGATCCCCTGAAAGGTTTTTCGGTGTAAACAGATAGGTTCTTATCATCAGAAACAGAATAAGCCCTCGACGTCTGAACAACTTTTTTTGAAAAAATCCCTAAGCCGCGCGGTCACAATTTCAGCAAAAATTTGACCTTCCGCAATTTACTCAGAAATAGTGGCAAACTGTTGCAAACGCTCTCCTGCAAGCTTTTCAAGTGGAAACAGATGGGTTTTTATCATCAGAAACAGAATAAGCTCTCAACGTCTGAACAACTTTTTTTGAAAAAATCCCTAAGCCTCGCGGTCACAATTTCAGCAAAAATCTGACCTTCCGCAATTTACTCAGAAATAGTGGCAAACTGTTGCAAACGCTCTCCTGAAAGCTTTTCCGGTGGAAACAGATGGGTTTTTATCATCAGAAACAGAATTTGCACTCGACGTCTGAACAACTTTTTTTGAAAGAATCCCTAAGCCGCGCGGTCACAATTTCAGCAAAAATCTGACCTTCCGCAATTTACTCAGAAATACTGGCAAACTGTTGCAAACGCTCTCCTGAAAGCTTTTCCAGTGGAAACAGATGGGTTTTTATCATCAGAAACAGAATTTGCCCTCGACGTCTGAACAACTTTTTTTGAAAAAATCCCTAAGCCGCGGGGTCACAATTTCAGCAAAAATCTGACGTTCTGCAATTCACTCAAAAATGCTGCCAAACTGTTGCAAACGATCCCCTGAAAGGTTTTTCGGTGGAAACAGATGGGTTTTTATCATCAAAAACAGAATAAGCCTTCGACGTCTGAACAACTTTTTTTTGAAAGAATCCCTGAGCCGCGCGATCACAATTTTAGCAAAAATCTGACCTTCCGCAATTTACTCAGAAATAGTGGCAAACTGTTGCAAACGCTCTTCTGAAAGCTTTTCCGGTGGAAACAGATGGGTTTTTATCATCAGAAACAGAATTTGCCCTCGACGTCTGAACAACTTTTTTTGAAAAAATCCCTAAGCCGCGCGGTCACAATTTCAGCAAAAATCTGACCTTCCGCAATTTACTCAGAAATAGTGGCAAACTGTTGCAAACGCTCTCCTGAAAGCTTTTCCGGTTGAAACAGATGGGTTTTTATCATCAGAAACAGAATTTGCCCTCGACATCTGAACAACTTTTTTTGAAAAAATCCCTAAGCCGCGAGGTCACAATTTCAGCAAAAATCTGACGTTCTGCAATTCAATCAAAAAGGCTGCCAAAGTGTTGCAAACTATCCCCTGAAAGGTTTTTCGGTGGAAACAGATGGGTTTTATCATCAGAAACAGAATAAGCCCTCGACGTCTGAACAACTTTTTTTGAAAAAATCCCTAAGCCGCGCGGTCACAATTTCAGCAAAAATCTGACGTTCTGCAATTTACTCAAAAATGCTTCCAAACTGTTGCAAACGATCCCCTGAAAGGTTTTTCGGTGGAAACAGATGGGTTTTTATCATCAAAAACAGAATTTGCCCTCGACGTCTGAACAACTTTTTTTTTGAAAAAATCCCTAAGCCGCGCGGTCACAATTTCAGCAAAAATCTGACGTTCTGCAATTCACTCAAAAATGCTGCCAAACTGTTGGAAACGATCCCCTGAAAGGTTTTTCGGTGGAAACAGATGGGTTTTATCATCAGAAACAGAATACGCCCTCAACGTCTGAACAACTTTTTTTGAAAAAATCCCTAAGCCGCGCGGTCAGAATTTCAGCAAAAATCTGACCTTCCGCAATTCACTCAAAAATGCTGCCAAACTGTTGCAAACGATCCCCTGAAAAGTTTTTCGGTGGAAACAGATGGGTTTTACCATCAGAAACAGAATAAGCCCTTGACGTCTGAACAACTTTTTTTGAAAAAATCCCTAAGCCGCGCGATCACAATTTCAGCAAAAATCTGACGTTCTGCAGTTCACTCAAAAATCCTGCCAAACTGTCACAAATGATCCCCTGAAAGGTTTTTCGGTGGAAACAGAAAGGTTTTTATCATCAGAAACAGAATAAGGCCTCGACGTCTGAACAACTTTTTTTGAAAGAATCCCTAAGCCGCGCGTTCAGAATTTCAGCAAAAATCTGACCTTCCGCAATTTACTCAGAAATAGTGGCAAACTGTTGCAAACGCTCTCCTGAAAGCTTTTCCGGTGGAAACAGATGGGTTTTTATCATCAGAAACAGAATTTGCCCTCGACGTCTGAACAACTTTTTTTGAAAAAATCCCTAAGCCGCGGGGTCACAATTTCAGCAAAAATCTGACGTTCTGCAATTCACTCAAAAATGCTGCCAAACTGTTGCAAACGATCCCCTGAAAAGTTTTTCGGTCACAATTTCAGCAAAAATCTGACGTTCTGCAATTCACTCAAAAATGCTGCCAAACTGTTGCAAACGATCCCCTGAAAAGTTTTTCGGTGGAAACAGATGGGTTTTATCATCAGAAACAGAATAAGCCCTTGACGTCTGAACATCTTTTTTTGAAAAAATCCCTAAGCCGCGCGGTCACAATTTCAGCAAAAATCTGATGTTCTGCAATTTACTCAAAAATTCTGCAAAACTGTCACAAATGATCCCCTGAAAGGTTTTTCGGTGTAAACAGATAGTTTCTTATCATCAGAAACAGAATAAGCCCTCGACGTCTGAACAACTTTTTTTGAAAAAATCCCTAAGCCGCGCGGTCACAATTTCAGCAAAAATCTGACCTTCCGCAATTTACTCAGAAATAGTGGCAAACTGTTGCAAACGCTCTCCTGAAAGCTTTTCCGGTGGAAACAGATGGGTTTTTATCATCAGAAACAGAATTTGCCCTTGACGTCTGAACAACTTTTTTTGAAAAAATCCCTAAGCCGCGGGGTCACAATTTCAGCAAAAATCTGACGTTCTGCAATTCACTCAAAAATGCTGCCAAACTGTTGCAAACGATCCCCTGAAAAGTTTTTCGGTGGAAACAGATGGGTTTTATCATCAGAAACAGAATAAGCCCTTGACGTCTGAACAACTTTTTTTGAAAAAATCCCTAAGCCGCGCGGTCACAATTTCAGCAAAAATCTGATGTTCTGCAATTTACTCAAAAATCCTGCAAAACTGTTGGAAACGATCCCCTGAAAGGTTTTTCGGTGTAAACAGATAGGTTCTTATCATCAGAAACAGAATAATCCCTCGACGTCTGAACAATTTTTTTTAAAAAAATCCCGAAGCCGCGCGGTCACAATTTCAGCAAAAATCTGACGTTCTGCAATTCACTCAAAAATCCTGCCAAACTGTCACAAATGATCCCCTGAAAGGTTTTTCGGTGGAAACAGATGGGTTTTATCATCAGAAACAGAATAAGCCCTCGACGTCTGAACAACTTTTTTTGAAAAAATCCCTAAGCCGCGCGGTCACAATTTCAGCAAAAATCTGACGTTCTGCAATTCACTCAAAAAGGCTTCCAAACTGTTGCAAACGATCCCCTGAAAGGTTTTTCGTTGGAAACAGATGGGTTTTATCATCAGAAACAGAATAAGCCCTCGACGTCTGAACAACTTTTTTTTGAAAAAATCCCTAAGCCGCGCGGTCACAATTTTAGCAAAAATCTGACGTTCTGCAATTTACTCAAAAATGCTTCCAAACTGTTGCAAACGATCCCCTGAAAGGTTTTTCGGTGGAAACAGATGGGTTTTTATCATCAAAAACAGAATAAGCCCTCGACGTCTGAACAACTTTTTTTGAAAAAATCCCTAAGCCGCGCGGTCACAATTTCAGCAAAAATCTGACCTTCCGCAATTTACTCAGAAATAGTGGCAAACTGTAGCAAACGCTCTCCTGAAAGCTTTTCCGGTGGAAACAGATGGGTTTTTATCATCAGAAATAGAATTTGCCCTCGACGTCTGTCAGGGAACTGTCATCTGAGACGAAGGAGGTGAAAGGGCTCATGGAGGGTGAGAGAGACCACTCAGCGGAGGAGGGGACCAGCAGGGGGAGAAGTGGAGTTACAAGGGAAAGTGAGTCGGAGGGAGAGCTCAGAGATACTTCAAGCGGGAACAGTGGAGAGGTTTCAGGACCTCCCGTAGGCACACCCACTCCTCGGCGGAAACTGTCACACCGAGAGTCCAGAAGACGCGTTTCCGTCAAGGAGCTTTTATGCTGGAAGAAGTTCCGTAAACGCCCACTGTCCGATTCAACGAGCGATTGATGGAGCCATGCTTAAGGAGCTCCATCACAGACAGAGGTTTGGGAACTTAGCCAAACTCTGAGGGATCAGGATTTTACGCACAAGCAGCTCACCATCCCATCACAGCAATCCGACAGTCCCTGAAAGCAGCTTGTGCAGAGAGGCATCATGAGCAACCCAGCTGGAGCCGGAGGAGCAGCAGGAGCTGGAGAAGGTCCAACTCTGGAAGAAAGGTACAGAGTTTTGGAACTCCAGCTAGCAATGCAAACGGCGAGGCTAGAAGAAAGGAGGGCGCAGGATGCAGAAAAGGCAAAAGGCGCTACACTAGCAAGAAAGATGCCAGGAATGGTGCAGAAGTTTGGGGGGGACCCCAGGAACTACCAAGCCTTTAGGACAGAGATGCAGTATGCTCTTGAACTGCAGTTTAACGACTTTCCCGATGAGGCATCGCGAGTGGCGTTTGTGATTGGCCATCTCGAAGGGGGGGCGAGAGACTGGGTCCGGCCCCTGATGGCAGGGAATAGTGACATGCTGAAGGACGCGAGGAAGTTTTTTCGCGCCATGGATTTGATGTTTTCCAGCGAGATTGAACAGGGACTGGTGCGCAGACAATTGATGGCTTGCAAACAGGGGAGCCGATCGGTTCGTGAGTACTGGACTGAGTTTACAATGTTGATACATAAATTGGGGTGGGACCTATCGGCGGAACCCATTCAAATGCTCTTTGAAGAGGGGCTTTCTTCGGCGGTGAAAGACGAACTTTCCCGGGCGCCCAGGGCGGAGTCTATGGACCAGCTGACCAAATCAGCGCTGACCATTGGAGCGCGCCAGGAGGCAAGAGCCTTGGAGAAGCGGGAGGGGAAAGGAGAGCGTTGGAGGGATTTCCGCATTCCAGAGATTCCAGAACCCAGTTTCCCGCCTGGAGAGCCGATGGAAGTTGGAACAGCGCGCGCGCGCGCAGTTTCAAATCCCAGTGAAGGGAGGAAGAAGGAGGGAAAGAGCGCCAAGAAATGTTACCTCTGCCAGCAGCCAGGTCACTTTGCCAGAGTCTGCCCACAAAGAAAGGAATGGCAAGGGATGGCGGGAGCTGTTGGGGGGAAGGAGGAGGAAGTCCAGGAGCCAGTAAAAGCCAACGCCTGTCTGCCGCTGTCAGGGCACTGCAGACAGGCCAAGGAGCAGTAAAAGTGCCCACTCCGGAACCTCCAAGACCAGCTCTAGTAATAGAGGTGCTGCTAGAGCTGGGAAACGGATACCCACTAAAGACCAAGGCGCTGTTGGACTCAGGCAGCTCCTGTAATTTTATGAGCAAGGAGTTTGCAGTCACGGCGGAAGAGACAGCAAAATTGTTTGTAGAACATATTTTTAGGCTGCATGGCGCCCCCTTGAGGCTGGTTTCCGACAGAGGGAAACAGTTCACGTCCAGATTCTGGAGGAAGCTTATGAGCTTGTTGCACGTAGAGGTCAACTTTTCGACTGCCAGGCACCCTGAGACCAATGGGCAGGCGGAGAGGGCAAACGGTATCCTTCAACAATACCTGAGGTGTTATGTCAATGACAGAGAAAACGATTGGGTCGAAAAGTTGGCACTAGCGGAATTTGCTTACAATAATGCAGAGAATGTGTCCACCGGGATGAGCCCCTTTTTGGCTAATTATGGGTGCCACCCCAGGGCGTTTCCAGGGGAAGGAGGAGAGAGATGGAGTGTTCCGGCCGCTGAACCTTTTGTAGAAGAAATGGAAGCGATCCATCGTCAACTCCAACACAACTTAGAAAGGGCCAAAGAAGAATATAAGAGGCAGGCAGACAAGAGCAGAAGGGAAGGTGAAACAATTAGGGTGGGGAGTCGGGTCTGGCTATCAACCCAAGGGTTGCCGTTCAAGGGTAGTTGCAAGAAATTGAGACCCAAAAGATTGGGACCATTTGAGGTCATCCAACAGGTCAACCCAGTGGCTTTCAGACTCCGGTTACCGAACCACATGAAACTGCACCCAGTATTCCACAGGTCATTACTGTCACCATACAGGGGGGAAGGTGAAGGGGTATCCACACGGGGGCCAGCCATAGAAGAAAGGGAAAGCCGCAACTATGTGGCGGAAATCATCGACTCCAGGTGGAAGGGTAATCAGGTGGAGTATTTGGTCGCGTGGGAAGGGGAACCGGAGTCGGAAAACACCTGGGTGAAGGCAGAGGAGGTCCATGACGAGGTCTTGATCGAAACGTTCCACCAAAGGTTCCCCAGGAAACCTCAACCAGTAGCGAGGTTCCGGAGGGAGTACTTTGGCACCACCGACGATGAGGAGGAACTGGAGGGATTCAGGGAATCGGAGTTGGAAGAGGGTACAGACTCCGAGGAGGAGGAGTACTTGGAAACCGGGAACAGCAAAAGGTGGAGGGAAGTGTTCGAAACTTCGGAAGATGAGGGAGGTTCCTTCAGGGGTTTTGCTCCCTCGCCTCCCGCAGAGGAGGGGAGGGAAGGGGGTGAAGGGGGCCCTAGAGGGGAGGTGGATGTCAGGGAACTGTCATCTGAGACGAAGGAGGTGAAAGGGCTCATGGAGGGTGAGAGAGACCACTCAGCGGAGGAGGGGACCAGCAGGGGGAGAAGTGGAGTTACAAGGGAAAGTGAGTCGGAGGGAGAGCTCAGAGATACTTCAAGCGGGAACAGTGGAGAGGTTTCAGGACCTCCCGTAGGCACACCCACTCCTCGGCGGAAACTGTCACGCCGAGAGTCCAGAAGACGCGTTTCCGTCAAGGAGCTTTTATGCTGGAAGAAGTTCCGTAAACGCCCACTGTCCGATTCAACGAGCGATTGATGGAGCCATGCTTAAGGAGCTCCATCACAGACAGAGGTTTGGGAACTTAGCCAAACTCTGAGGGATCAGGATTTTACGCACAAGCAGCTCACCATCCCATCACAATGTCTGAACAACTTTTTTTGAAAAAATCCCTAAGCCGCGCGGTCACAATTTCAGCAAAAATCTGACGTTCTGCAATTCACTCAAAAATGCTTCCAAACTGTTGCAAACGATCCCCTGAAAGGTTTTTCGGTGGAAACAGATGGGTTTTTATCATCAAAAACAGAATAAGCCCTCGACGTCTGAACAAATTTTTTTTGAAAAAATCCCTAAGCCGCGCGGTCACAATTTCAGCAAAAATCTGACGTTCTGCAATTCACTCAAAAATCCTGCCAAACTGTCACAAATGATCCCCTGAAAGGTTTTTCGGTGGAAACAGATGGGTTTTATCATCAGAAACAGAATAAGCCCTCGACGTCTGAACAACTTTTTTTGAAAAAATCCCTAAGCCGCGCGGTCACAATTTCAGCAAAAATCTGACGTTCTGCAATTCACTCAAAAATGCTGCCAAACTGTTGCAAACTATCCCCTGAAAGGTTTTTCGGTGGAAACAGATGGGTTTTATCATCAGAAACAGAATAAGCCCTCGACGTCTGAACAACTTTTTTTGAAAGAATCCCTAAGCCGCGCGTTCAGAATTTCAGCAAAAATCTGACCTTCCGCAATTTACTCAGAAATAGTGGCAAACTGTTGCAAACGCTCTCCTGAAAGCTTTTCCGGTGGAAACAGATGGGTTTTTATCATCAGAAACAGAATTTGCCCTCGACGTCTGAACAACTTTTTTTGAAAAAATCCCTAAGCCGCGGGGTCACAATTTCAGCAAAAATCTGACGTTCTGCAATTCACTCAAAAATGCTGCCAAACTGTTGCAAACGATCCCCTGAAAAGTTTTTCGGTCACAATTTCAGCAAAAATCTGACGTTCTGCAATTCACTCAAAAATGCTGCCATACTGTTGCAAATGATCCCCTGAAAAGTTTTTCGGTGGAAACAGATGGGTTTTATCATCAGAAACAGAATAAGCCCTTGACGTCTGAACATCTTTTTTTGAAAAAATCCCTAAGCCGCGCGGTCACAATTTCAGCAAAAATCTGATGTTCTGCAATTTACTCAAAAATCCTGCAAAACTGTCACAAATGATCCCCTGAAAGGTTTTTCGGTGTAAACAGATAGTTTCTTATCATCAGAAACAGAATAAGCCCTCGACGTCTGAACAACTTTTTTTGAAAAAATCCCTAAGCCGCGCGGTCACAATTTCAGCAAAAATCTGACCTTCCGCAATTTACTCAGAAATAGTGGCAAACTGTTGCAAACGCTCTCCTGAAAGGTTTTTCGGTGGAAACAGATAGGTTTTTATCATCAGAAACAGAATAATGCCTCGACGTCTGAACAACTTTTTTTGAAAGAATCCCTAAGCCGCGCGGTCACAATTTCAGCAAAAATCTGACGTTCTGCAATTCACTCAAAAATGCTGCCAAACTGTTGGAAACGATCCCCTGAAAGGTTTTTCGGTGGAAACAGATGGGTTTTATCATCAGAAACAGAATACGCCCTCGACGTCTGAACAACTTTTTTTGAAAAAATCCCTAAGCCGCGGGGTCACAATTTCAGCAAAAATCTGACGTTCTGCAATTCACTCAAAAATGCTGCCAAACTGTTGCAAATGATCCCCTGAAAAGTTTTTCGGTGGAAACAGATGGGTTTTACCATCAGAAACAGAATAAGCCCTTGACGTCTGAACAACTTTTTTTGAAAAAATCCCTAAGCCGCGCGGTCACAATTTCAGCAAAAATCTGACGTTCTGCAGTTCACTCAAAAATCCTGCCAAACTGTCACAAATGATCCCCTGAAAGGTTTTTCGGTGGAAACAGATAGGTTTTTATCATCAGAAACAGAATAAGGCCTCGACGTCTGAACAACTTTTTTTGAAAGAATCCCTAAGCCGCGCGTTCAGAATTTCAGCAAAAATCTGACCTTCCGCAATTTACTCAGAAATAGTGGCAAACTGTTGCAAACGCTCTCCTGAAAGCTTTTCCGGTGGAAACAGATGGGTTTTTATCATCAGAAACAGAATTTGCCCTCGACGTCAGAACAACTTTTTTTGAAAAAATCCCTAAGCCGCGGGGTCACAATTTCAGCAAAAATCTGACGTTCTGCAATTCACTCAAAAATGCTGCCAAACTGTTGCAAACGATCCCCTGAAAAGTTTTTCGGTCACAATTTCAGCAAAAATCTGACGTTCTGCAATTCACTCAAAAATGCTGCCAAAGTGTTGCAAACGATCCCCTGAAAAGTTTTTCGTTGGAAACACATGGGTTTTATCATCAGAAACAGAATAAGCCCTTGACGTCTGAACAACTTTTTTTGAAAAAATCCCTAAGCCGCGCGGTCACAATTTCAGCAAAAATCTGATGTTCTGCAATTTACTCAAAAATCCTGCAAAACTGTCACAAATGATCCCCTGAAAGGTTTTTCGGTGTAAACAGATAGTTTCTTATCATCAGAAACAGAATAAGCCCTCGACGTCTGAACAACTTTTTTTGAAAAAATCCCTAAGCCGCGGGGTCACAATTTCAGCAAAAATCTGACGTTCTGCAATTCACTCAAAAATGCTGCCAAACTGTTGCAAACGATCCCCTGAAAAGTTTTTCGTTGGAAACACATGGGTTTTATCATCAGAAACAGAATAAGCCCTTGACGTCTGAACAACTTTTTTTGAAAAAATCCCTAAGCCGCGCGGTCACAATTTCAGCAAAAATCTGATGTTCTGCAATTTACTCAAAAATCCTGCAAAACTGTCACAAATGATCCCCTGAAAGGTTTTTCGGTGTAAACAGATAGTTTCTTATCATCAGAAACAGAATAAGCCCTCGACGTCTGAACAACTTTTTTTGAAAAAATCCCTAAGCCGCGCGGTCACAATTTCAGCAAAAATCTGACCTTCCGCAATTTACTCAGAAATAGTGGCAAACTGTTGCAAACGCTCTCCTGAAAGGTTTTTCGGTGGAAACAGATAGGTTTTTATCATCAGAAACAGAATAAGGCCTCGATGTCTGAACAACTTTTTTTGAAAGAATCCCTAAGCCGCGCGTTCAGAATTTCAGCAAAAATCTGACGTTCTGCAATTCACTCAAAAATGCTGCCAAACTGTTGGAAACGATCCCCTGAAAAGTTTTTCGGTGGAAACAGATGGGTTTTATCATCAGAAACAGAATACGCCCTCGACGTCTGAACAACTTTTTTTGAAAAAATCCCTAAGCCGCGCGGTTACAATTTCAGCAAAAATCTGACGTTCTGCAATTCACTCAAAAATGCTGCCAAACTGTTGCAAACGATCCCCTGAAAAGTTTTTAGGTGGAAACAGATGGGTTTTACCATCAGAAACAGAATAAGCCCTTGACGTCTGAACAACTTTTTTTGAAAAAATCCCTAAGCCGCGCGGTCACAATTTCAGCAAAAATCTGACGTTCTGCAGTTCACTCAAAAATCCTGCCAAACTGTCACAAATGATCCCCTGAAAGGTTTTTCGGTGGAAACAGATAGGTTTTTATCATCAGAAACAGAATAAGCCCTCGA
Organism: Podarcis filfolensis; assembly: GCF_964270895.1. Classification (NCBI taxonomy): domain Eukaryota; kingdom Metazoa; phylum Chordata; class Lepidosauria; order Squamata; family Lacertidae; genus Podarcis; species Podarcis filfolensis. Next base: position 98,365 of record NW_028149497.1, read on the forward strand.
CGTCTGAACAACTTTTTTTGAAAAAATCCCTAAGCCGCGCGGTCACAAATTCAGCAAAAATCTGACCTTCCGCAATTTACTCAGAAATAGTGGCAAACTGTTGCAAACGCTCTCCTGAAAGGTTTTTCGGTGGAAACAGATAGGTTTTTATCATCAGAAACAGAATAAGGCCTCGATGTCTGAACAACTTTTTTTGAAAGAATCCCTAAGCCGCGCGGTCACAATTTCAGCAAAAATCTGACGTTCTGCAATTCACTCAAAAATGCTGCCAAACTGTTGGAAACGATCCCCTGAAAAGTTTTTCGGTGGAAACAGATGGGTTTTATCATCAGAAACAGAATACGCCCTCGACGTCTGAACAACTTTTTTTGAAAAAATCCCTAAGCCGCGCGGTCACAATTTCAACAAAAATCTGACGTTCTGCAATTCACTCAAAAATGCTGCCAAACTGTTGCAAACGATCCCCTGAAAAGTTTTTCGGTGGAAACAGATGGGTTTTATCATCAGAAACAGAATAAGCCCTTGACGTCTGAACAACTTTTTTTGAAAAAATCCCTAAGCCGCGCGGGTCACAATTTCAGCAAAAATCTGACGTTCTGCAGTTCACTCAAAAATCCTGCCAAACTGTCACAAATGATCCCCTGAAAGGTTTTTCAGTGGAAATAGATAGGTTTTTATCATCAGAAACAGAATAAGGCCTCGACGTCTGAACAACTTTTTTTGAAAGAATCCCTAAGCCGCGCGTTCAGAATTTCAGCAAAAATCTGACCTTCCGCAATTTACTCAGAAATAGTGACAAACTGTTGCAAACGCTCTCCTGAAAGCTTTTCCGGTGGAAACAGATGGGTTTTTATCATCAGAAACAGAATTTGCCCTCGACGTCAGAACAACTTTTTTTGAAAAAATCCCTAAGCCGCGGGGTCACAATTTCAGCAAAAATCTGACGTTCTGCAATTCACTCAAAAATGCTGCCAAACTGTTGCAAACGATTCCCTGAAAAGTTTTTCGGTCACAATTTCAGCAAAAATCTGACGTTCTGCAATTCACTCAAAAATGCTGCCAAACTGTTGCAAACGATCCCCTGAAAAGTTTTTCGGTGGAAACAGATGGGTTTTATCATCAGAAACAGAATAAGCACTTGACGTCTGAACATCTTTTTTTGAAAAAATCCCTAAGCCGCGCGGTCACAATTTCAGCAAAAATCTGACCTTCCGCAATTTACTCAGAAATAGTGGCAAACTGTAGCAAACGCTCTCCTGAAAGCTTTTTCGGTGGAAACAGATGGGTTTTATCATCAGAAACAGAATAAGCCCTTGACGTCTGAACAACTTTTTTTGAAAAAATCCCTAAGCCGCGCGGTCACAATTTCAGCAAAAATCTGATGTTCTGCAATTCACTCAAAAATCCTGCAAAACTATCACAAATGATCCCCTGAAAGGTTTTTCGGTGTAAACAGATAGGTTCTTATCATCAGAAACAGAATAAGCCCTCGACGTCTGAACAACTTTTTTTGAAAAAATCCCTAAGCCGCGCGGTCACAATTTCAGCAAAAATCTGACGTTCTGCAATTCACTCAAAAATCCTGCCAAACTGTCACAAATGATCCCCTGAAAGGTTTTTCAGTGGAAATAGATAGGTTTTTATCATCAGAAACAGAATAAGGCCTCGACGTCTGAACAACTTTTTTTGAAAGAATCCCTAAGCCGCGCGTTCAGAATTTCAGCAAAAATCTGACCTTCCGCAATTTACTCAGAAATAGTGACAAACTGTTGCAAACGCTCTCCTGAAAGCTTTTCCGGTGGAAACAGATGGGTTTTTATCATCAGAAACAGAATTTGCCCTCGACGTCAGAACAACTTTTTTTGAAAAAATCCCTAAGCCGCGGGGTCACAATTTCAGCAAAAATCTGACGTTCTGCAATTCACTCAAAAATGCTGCCAAACTGTTGCAAACGATTCCCTGAAAAGTTTTTCGGTCACAATTTCAGCAAAAATCTGACGTTCTGCAATTCACTCAAAAATGCTGCCAAACTGTTGCAAACGATCCCCTGAAAAGTTTTTCGGTGGAAACAGATGGGTTTTATCATCAGAAACAGAATAAGCCCTTGACGTCTGAACATCTTTTTTTGAAAAAATCCCTAAGCCGCGCGGTCACAATTTCAGCAAAAATCTGACCTTCCGCAATTTACTCAGAAATAGTGGCAAACTGTAGCAAACGCTCTCCTGAAAGCTTTTTCGGTGGAAACAGATGGGTTTTATCATCAGAAACAGAATAAGCCCTTGACGTCTGAACAACTTTTTTTGAAAAAATCCCTAAGCCGCGCGGTCACAATTTCAGCAAAAATCTGATGTTCTGCAATTCACTCAAAAATCCTGCAAAACTATCACAAATGATCCCCTGAAAGGTTTTTCGGTGTAAACAGATAGGTTCTTATCATCAGAAACAGAATAAGCCCTCGACGTCTGAACAACTTTTTTTGAAAAAATCCCTAAGCCGCGCGGTCACAATTTCAGCAAAAATCTGACCTTCCGCAATTTACTCAGAAATAGTGGCAAACTGTCACAAATGATCCCCTGAAAGGTTTTTCGGTGGAAACAGATGGGTTTTATCATCAGAAACAGAATAAGCCCTCGACGTCTGAACAACTTTTTTTGAAAAAATCCCTAAGCCGCGCGGTCACAATTTCAGCAAAAATCTGACGTTCTGCAATTCACTCAAAAAGGCTTCCAAACTGTTGCAAACGATCCCCTGAAAGGTTTTTCGGTGGAAACAGATGGGTTTTATCATCAGAAACAGAATAAGCCCTCGACGTCTGAACAAATTTTTTTTGAAAAAATCCCTAAGCCGCGCGGTCACAATTTTAGCAAAAATCTGACGTTCTGCAATTCACTCAAAAATGCTGCCAAAGTGTTGGAAACGATCCCCTGAAAGGTTTTTCGGTGGAAACAGATGGGTTTTAACATCAGAAACAGAATAAGCCCTCGACGTCTGAACAACTTTTTTTGAAAAAATCCCTAAGCCGCGCGGTCACAATTTCAGCAAAAATCTGACCTTCCGCAATTTACTCAGAAATAGTGGCAAACTGTTGCAAACGCTCTCCTGAAAGGTTTTTCGGTGGAAACAGAGAGGTTTTTATCATCAGAAACAGAATAATGCCTCGACGTCTGAACAACTTTTTTTGAAAGAATCCCTAAGCCGCGCGGTCACAATTTCAGCAAAAATCTGACGTTCTGCAATTCACTCAAAAATGCTGCCAAACTGTTGGAAACGATCCCCTGAAAGGTTTTTCGGTGGAAACAGATGGGTTTTATCATCAGAAACAGAATACGCCCTCGACGTCTGAACAACTTTTTTTGAAAAAATCCCTAAGCCGCGCGGTCACAATTTCAGCAAAAATCTGATGTTCTGCAATTCACTCAAAAATGCTGCCAAACTGTTGCAAACGATCCCCTGAAAAGTTTTTCGGTGGAAACAGATGGGTTTTACCATCAGAAACAGAATAAGCCCTTGACGTCTGAACAACTTTTTTTGAAAAAATCCCTAAGCCGCGCGGTCACAATTTCAGCAAAAATCTGACGTTCTGCAGTTCACTCAAAAATCCTGCCAAACTGTCACAAATGATCCCCTGAAAGGTTTTTCGGTGGAAACAGATAGGTTTTTATCATCAGAAACAGAATAAGGCCTCGACGTCTGAACAACTTTTTTTGAAAGAATCCCTAAGCCGCGCGTTCAGAATTTCAGCAAAAATCTGACCTTCCGCAATTTACTCAGAAATAGTGGCAAACTGTTGCAAACGCTCTCCTGAAAGCTTTTCCGGTGGAAACAGATGGGTTTTTATCATCAGAAACAGAATTTGCCCTCGACGTCAGAACAACTTTTTTTGAAAAAATCCCTAAGCCGCGGGGTCACAATTTCAGCAAAAATCTGACGTTCTGCAATTCACTCAAAAATGCTGCCAAACTGTTGCAAACGATCCCCTGAAAAGTTTTTCGGTCACAATTTCAGCAAAAATCTGACGTTCTGCCATTCACTCAAAAATGCTGCCAAACTGTTGCAAACGATCCCCTGAAAAGTTTTTCGGTGGAAACAGATGGGTTTTATCATCAGAAACAGAATAAGCCCTTGACGTCTGAACATCTTTTTTAGAAAAAATCCCTAAGCCGCGCGGTCACAATTTCAGCAAAAATCTGACCTTCCGCAATTTACTCAGAAATAGTGGCAAACTGTAGCAAACGCTCTCCTGAAAGCTTTTTCGGTGGAAACAGATGGGTTTTATCATCAGAAACAGAATAAGCCCTTGACGTCTGAACAACTTTTTTTGAAAAAATCCCTAAGCCGCGCGGTCACAATTTCAGCAAAAATCTGATGTTCTGCAATTCACTCAAAAATCCTGCAAAACTGTCACAAATGATCCCCTGAAAGGTTTTTCGGTGTAAACAGATAGGTTCTTATCATCAGAAACAGAATAAGCCCTCGACGTCTGAACAACTTTTTTTGAAAAAATCCCTAAGCCGCGCGGTCACAATTTCAGCAAAAATCTGACGTTCTGCAATTCACTCAAAAATCCTGCCAAACTGTCACAAATGATCCCCTGAAAGGTTTTTCGGTGGAAACAGATGGGTTTTATCATCAGAAACAGAATAAGCCCTCGACGTCTGAACAACTTTTTTTGAAAAAATCCCTAAGCCGCGCGGTCACAATTTCAGCAAAAATCTGACGTTCTGCAATTCACTCAAAAAGGCTTCCAAACTGTTGCAAACGATCCCCTGAAAGGTTTTTCGGTGGAAACAGATGGGTTTTATCATCAGAAACAGAATAAGCCCTCGACGTCTGAACAAATTTTTTTTGAAAAAATCCCTAAGCCGCGCGGTCACAATTTTAGCAAAAATCTGACGTTCTGCAATTCACTCAAAAATGCTGCCAAAGTGTTGGAAACGATCCCCTGAAAGGTTTTTCGGTGGAAACAGATGGGATTTAACATCAGAAACAGAATAAGCCCTCGACGTCTGAACAACTTTTTTTGAAAAAATCCCTAAGCCGCGCGGTCACAATTTCAGCAAAAATCTGACCTTCCGCAATTTACTCAGAAATAGTGGCAAACTGTTGCAAACGCTCTCCTGAAAGGTTTTTCGGTGGAAACAGAGAGGTTTTTATCATCAGAAACAGAATAATGCCTCGACGTCTGAACAACTTTTTTTGAAAGAATCCCTAAGCCGCGCGGTCACAATTTCAGCAAAAATCTGACGTTCTGCAATTCACTCAAAAATGCTGCCAAACTGTTGGAAACGATCCCCTGAAAGGTTTTTCGGTGGAAACAGATGGGTTTTATCATCAGAAACAGAATACGCCCTCGACGTCTGAACAACTTTTTTTGAAAAAATCCCTAAGCCGCGCGGTCACAATTTCAGCAAAAATCTGATGTTCTGCAATTCACTCAAAAATGCTGCCAAACTGTTGCAAACGATCCCCTGAAAAGTTTTTCGGTGGAAACAGATGGGTTTTATCATCAGAAACAGAATAAGCCCTTGACGTCTGAACATCTTTTTTTGAAAAAATCCCTAAGCCGCGCGGTCACAATTTCAGCAAAAATCTGACCTTCCGCAATTTACTCAGAAATAGTGGCAAACTGTAGCAAACGCTCTCCTGAAAGCTTTTTCGGTGGAAACAGATGGGTTTTATCATCAGAAACAGAATAAGCCCTTGACGTCTGAACAACTTTTTTTGAAAAAATCCCTAAGCCGCGCGGTCACAATTTCAGCAAAAATCTGATGTTCTGCAATTCACTCAAAAATCCTGCAAAACTGTCGCAAATGATCCCCTGAAAGGTTTTTCGGTGTAAACAGATAGGTTCTTACCATCAGAAACAGAATAAGCCCTCGACGTCTGAACAACTTTTTTTGAAAAAATCCCTAAGCCGCGCGGTCACTATTTCAGCAAAAATCTGACGTTCTGCAATTCACTCAAAAATCCTGCCAAACTGTCACAAATGATCCCCTGAAAGGTTTTTCAGTGGAAACAGATGGGTTTTATCATCAGAAACAGAATAAGCCCTCGACGTCTGAACAACTTTTTTTGAAAAAATCCCTAAGCCGCGCGGTCACAATTTTAGCAAAAATCTGACGTTCTGCAATTCACTCAAAAATGCTGCCAAAGTGTTGGAAACGATCCCCTGAAAGGTTTTTCGGTGGAAACAGATGGGTTTTAACATCAGAAACAGAATAAGCCCTCGACGTCTGAACAACTTTTTTTGAAAAAATCCCTAAGCCGCGCGGTCACAATTTCAGCAAAAATCTGACCTTCCGCAATTTACTCAGAAATAGTGGCAAACTGTTGCAAACGCTCTCCTGAAAGCTTTTCCGGTGGAAACAGATGGGTTTTTATCATCAGAAACAGAATTTGCCCTCGACGTCTGAACAACTTTTTTTGAAAAAATCCCTAAGCCGCGCGGTCACAATTTCAGCAAAAATCTGACGTTCTGCAATTCACTCAAAAATGCTTCCAAACTGTTGCAAACGATCCCCTGAAAGGTTTTTCGGTGGAAACAGATGGGTTTTTATCATCAAAAACAGAATAAGCCCTCGACGTCTGAACAACTTTTTTTTGAAAAAATCCCTAAGCCGCGCGGTCACAATTTCAGCAAAAATCTGATGTTCTGCAATTTACTCAAAAATCCTGCAAAACTGTCACAAATGATCCCCTGAAAGGTTTTTCGGTGTAAACAGATAGGTTCTTATCATCAGAAACAGAATAAGCCCTCGACGTCTGAACAACTTTTTTTGAAAAAATCCCTAAGCCGCGCGGTCACAATTTCAGCAAAAATCTGACCTTCCGCAATTTACTCAGAAATAGTGGCAAACTGTTGCAAACGCTCTCCTGAAAGCTTTTCCGGTGGAAACAGATGGGTTTTTATCATCAGAAACAGAATTTGCCCTCGACGTCTGAACAACTTTTTTTGAAAAAATCCCTAAGCCGCGGGGTCACAATTTCAGCAAAAATCTGACGTTCTGCAATTCACTCAAAAATGCTGCCAAACAGTTGCAAACGATCCCCTGAAAGGTTTTTCGGTGGAAACAGATGGGTTTTATCATCAGAAACAGAATAAGCCCTCGACGTCTGAACAACTTTTTTTGAAAAAATCCCTAAGCCGCGCGGTCACAATTTCAGCAAAAATCTGACGTTCTGCAATTCACTCAAAAAGGCTTCCAAACTGTTGCAAACGATCCCCTGAAAGGTTTTTCGGTGGAAACAGATGGGTTTTATCATCAGAAACAGAATAAGCCCTCGACGTCTGAACAACTTTTTTTTGAAAAAATCCCTAAGCCGCGCGGTCACAATTTTAGCAAAAATCTGACGTTCTGCAATTCACTCAAAAATGCTGCCAAAGTGTTGGAAACGATCCCCTGAAAGGTTTTTCGGTGGAAACAGATGGGTTTTAACATCAGAAACAGAATAAGCCCTCGACGTCTGAACAACTTTTTTTGAAAAAATCCCTAAGCCGCGCGGTCACAATTTCAGCAAAAATCTGACCTTCCGCAATTTACTCAGAAATAGTGGCAAACTGTAGCAAACGCTCTCCTGAAAGCTTTTTCGGTGGAAACAGATGGGTTTTATCATCAGAAACAGAATAAGCCCTTGACGTCTGAACAACTTTTTTTGAAAAAATCCCTAAGCCGCGCGGTCACAATTTCAGCAAAAATCTGATGTTCTGCAATTCACTCAAAAATCCTGCAAAACTGTCACAAATGATCCCCTGAAAGGTTTTTCGGTGTAAACAGATAGGTTCTTACCATCAGAAACAGAATAAGCCCTCGACGTCTGAACAACTTTTTTTGAAAAAATCCCTAAGCCGCGCGGTCACAATTTTAGCAAAAATCTGACGTTCTGCAATTCACTCAAAAATGCTGCCAAAGTGTTGGAAACGATCCCCTGAAAGGTTTTTCGGTGGAAACAGATGGGTTTTAACATCAGAAACAGAATAAGCCCTCGACGTCTGAACAACTTTTTTTGAAAAAATCCCTAAGCCGCGCGGTCACAATTTCAGCAAAAATCTGACCTTCCGCAATTTACTCAGAAATAGTGGCAAACTGTTGCAAACGCTCTCCTGAAAGCTTTTCCGGTGGAAACAGATGGGTTTTTATCATCAGAAACAGAATTTGCCCTCGACGTCTGAACAACTTTTTTTGAAAAAATCCCTAAGCCGCGCGGTCACAATTTCAGCAAAAATCTGACGTTCTGCAATTCACTCAAAAATGCTTCCAAACTGTTGCAAACGATCCCCTGAAAGGTTTTTCGGTGGAAACAGATGGGTTTTTATCATCAAAAACAGAATAAGCCCTCGACGTCTGAACAACTTTTTTTTGAAAAAATCCCTAAGCCGCGCGGTCACAATTTCAGCAAAAATCTTATGTTCTGCAATTTACTCAAAAATCCTGCAAAACTGTCACAAATGATCCCCTGAAAGGTTTTTCGGTGTAAACAGATAGGTTCTTATCATCAGAAACAGAATAAGCCCTCGACGTCTGAACAACTTTTTTTGAAAAAATCCCTAAGCCGCGCGGTCACAATTTCAGCAAAAATCTGACCTTCCGCAATTTACTCAGAAATAGTGGCAAACTGTTGCAAACGCTCTCCTGAAAGCTTTTCCGGTGGAAACAGATGGGTTTTTATCATCAGAAACAGAATTTGCCCTCGACGTCTGAACAACTTTTTTTGAAAAAATCCCTAAGCCGCGGGGTCACAATTTCAGCAAAAATCTGACGTTCTGCAATTCACTCAAAAATGCTGCCAAACAGTTGCAAACGATCCCCTGAAAGGTTTTTCGGTGGAAACAGATGGGTTTTATCATCAGAAACAGAATAAGCCCTCGACGTCTGAACAGCTTTTTTTGAAAAAATCCCTAAGCCGCGCGGTCACAATTTCAGCAAAAATCTGACGTTCTGCAATTCACTCAAAAATGCTGCCAAAGTGTTGGAAACGATCCCCTGAAAGGTTTTTCGGTGGAAACAGATGGGTTTTATCATCAGAAACAGAATAAGCCCTCGACGTCTGAACAACTTTTTTTGAAAAAATCCCTAAGCCGCGCGGTCACAATTTCAGCAAAAATCTGACCTTCCGCAATTTACTCAGAAATAGTGGCAAACTGTAGCAAACGCTCTCCTGAAAGCTTTTTCGGTGGAAACAGATGGGTTTTATCATCAGAAACAGAATAAGCCCTTGACGTCTGAACAACTTTTTTTGAAAAAATCCCTAAGCCGCGCGGTCACAATTTCAGCAAAAATCTGATGTTCTGCAATTCACTCAAAAATCCTGCAAAACTGTCACAAATGATCCCCTGAAAGGTTTTTCGGTGTAAACAGATAGGTTCTTACCATCAGAAACAGAATAAGCCCTCGACGTCTGAACAACTTTTTTTGAAAAAATCCCTAAGCCGCGCGGTCACTATTTCAGCAAAAATCTGACGTTCTGCAATTCACTCAAAAATCCTGCCAAACTGTCACAAATGATCCCCTGAAAGGTTTTTCAGTGGAAACAGATGGGTTTTATCATCAGAAACAGAATAAGCCCTCGACGTCTGAACAACTTTTTTTGAAAAAATCCCTAAGCCGCGCGGTCACAATTTCAGCAAAAATCTGACGTTCTGCAATTCACTCAAAAAGGCTTCCAAACTGTTGCAAACGATCCCCTGAAAGGTTTTTCGGTGGAAACAGATGGGTTTTATCATCAGAAACAGAATAAGCCCTCGACGTCTGAACAACTTTTTTTTGAAAAAATCCCTAAGCCGCGCGGTCACAATTTTAGCAAAAATCTGATGTTCTGCAATTCACTCAAAAATGCTGCCAAAGTGTTGGAAACGATCCCCTGAAAGGTTTTTCGGTGGAAACAGATGGGTTTTAACATCAGAAACAGAATAAGCCCTCGACGTCTGAACAACTTTTTTTGAAAAAATCCCTAAGCTGCGCGGTCACAATTTCAGCAAAAATCTGACCTTCCGCTATTTACTCAGAAATAGTGGCAAACTGTTGCAAACGCTCTCCTGAAAGCTTTTCCGGTGGAAACAGATGGGTTTTTACCATCAGAAACAGAATTTGCCCTCGACGTCTGAACAACTTTTTTTGAAAAAATCCCTAAGCCGCGCGGTCACAATTTCAGCAAAAATCTGATGTTCTGCAATTTACTCAAAAATCCTGCAAAACTGTCACAAATGATCCCCTGAAAGGTTTTTCGGTGTAAACAGATAGGTTCTTATCATCAGAAACAGAATAAGCCCTCGACGTCTGAACAACTTTTTTTGAAAAAATCCCTAAGCCGCGCGGTCACAATTTCAGCAAAAATCTGACCTTCCGCAATTTACTCAGAAATAGTGGCAAACTGTTGCAAACGCTCTCCTGAAAGCTTTTCCGGTGGAAACAGATGGGTTTTATCATCAAAAACAGAATAAGCCCTCGGTGTCTGAAAAACTTTTTTTTGAAAAAATCCCTAAGCCGTGCGGTGACAATTTCAGCAAAAATCTGACCTTCCGCAATTTACTCAGAAATAGTGGCAAACTGTTGCAAACGCTCTCCTGAAAGCTTTTCCAGTGGAAACAGATGGGTTTTATCATCAAAAACAGAATAAGCCCTCGGTGTCTGATCACCTTTTTTTTGAAAAAATCCCTAAGCCGCGCGGTCACAATTTCAGCAAAAATCTGACGTTCTGCAATTCACTCAAAAATCCTGCCAAACTGTCACAAATGATCCCCTGAAAGGTTTTTCGGTGGAAACAGATAGGTTTTTATCATCAGAAACAGAATAAGCCCTCGACGTCTGAACAAATTTTTTTGAAAAAATCCCTAAGCCGCGCGGTCACAATTTCAGCAAAAATCTGACCTTCCGCAATTTACTCAGAAATAGTGGCAAACTGTTGCAAACGCTCTCCTGAAAGCTTTTCCGGTGGAAACAGATGGGTTTTTATCATCAGAAACAGAATTTGCCCTCGACGTCTGAACAACTTTTTTTGAAAAAATCCCTAAGCCGCGGGGTCACAATTTCAGCAAAAATCTGATGTTCTGCAATTTACTCAAAAATCCTGCAAAACTGTCACAAATGATCCCCTGAAAGGTTTTTCGGTGTAAACAGATAGGTTCTTATCATCAGAAACAGAATAAGCCCTCGACGTCTGAACAACTTTTTTTGAAAAAATCCCTAAGCCGCGCGGTCACAATTTCAGCAAAAATCTGACCTTCCGCAATTTACTCAGAAATAGTGGCAAACTGTTGCAAACGCTCTCCTGAAAGCATTTCCGGTGGAAACAGATGGGTTTTTATCATCAAAAACAGAATAAGCCCTCGGTGTCTGAAAAACTTTTTTTTGAAAAAATCCCTAAGCCGCGCGGTCACAATTTCAGCAAAAATCTGACGTTCTGCAATTCACTCAAAAATGCTTCCAAACTGTTGCAAACGATCCCCTGAAAGGTTTTTCGGTGGAAACAGATGGGTTTTTATCATCAAAAACAGAATAAGCCCTCGACGTCTGAACAACTTTTTTTTGAAAAAATCCCTAAGCCGCGCGGTCACAATTTCAGCAAAAATCTGACGTTCTGCAATTCACTCAAAAATCCTGCCAAACTGTCACAAATGATCCCCTGAAAGGTTTTTCGGTGGAAACAGATGGGTTTTTATCATCAGAAACAGAATTTGCACTCGACGTCTGAACAACTTTTTTTGAAAAAATCCCTAAGCCGCGCGGTCACAATTTCAGCAAAAATCTGACCTTCCGCAATTTACTCAGAAATAGTGGCAAACTGTAGCAAACGCTCTCCTGAAAGCTTTTTCGGTGGAAACAGATGGGTTTTATCATCAGTAACAGAATAAGCCCTTGACGTCTGAACAACTTTTTTTGAAAAAATCCCTAAGCCGCGCGGTCACAATTTCAGCAAAAATCTGATGTTCTGCAATTTACTCAAAAATCCTGCAAAACTGTCACAAATGATCCCCTGAAAGGTTTTTCGGTGTAAACAGATAGGTTCTTATCATCAGAAACAGAATAAGCCCTCAACGTCTGAACAACTTTTTTTGAAAAAATCCCTAAGCCGCGCGGTCACAATTTCAGCAAAAATCTGACGTTCTGCAATTCACTCAAAAATGCTGCCAAAGTGTTGGAAACGATCCCCTGAAAGGTTTTTCGGTGGAAACAGATGGGTTTTATCATCAGAAACAGAATAAGCCCTCGACGTCTGAACAACTTTTTTTGAAAAAATCCCTAAGCCGCGCGGTCACAATTTCAGCAAAAATTTGACGTTCTGCAATTTACTCAAAAATCCTGCCAAACTGTCACAAATGATCCCCTGAAAGGTTTTTCGGTGGAAACAGATAGGTTTTTATCATCAGAAACAGAATTTGCCCTCGACGTCTGAACAACTTTTTTTGAAAAAATCCCTAAGCCGCGGGGTCACAATTTCAGCAAAAATCTGACGTTCTGCAATTCACTCAAAAATGCTGCCAAACAGTTGCAAACGATCCCCTGAAAGGTTTTTCGGTGGAAACAGATGGGTTTTATCATCAGAAACAGAATAAGCCCTCGACGTCTGAACAACTTTTTTTGAAAAAATCCCAAAGCCGCGCGGTCACAATTTCAGCAAAAATTTGACGTTCTGCAATTTACTCAAAAATCCTGCCAAACTGTCACAAATGATCCCCTGAAAGGTTTTTCGGTGGAAACAGATAGGTTTTTATCATCAGAAACAGAATAAGCCCTCGACGTCTGAACAATTTTTTTTGAAAAAATCCCTAAGCCGCGCAGTCACAATTTCAGCAAAAATCTGACGTTCTGCAGTTCACTCAAAAATCCTGCCAAACTGTCACAAATGATCCCCTGAAAGGTTTTTCGGTGGAAACAGATAGATTTTTATCATCAGAAACAGAATAAGGCCTCGACGTCTGAACAACTTTTTTTGAAAAAATCCCTAAGCCGCGCGGTCACAATTTCAGCAAAAATCTGACGTTCTGCAATTCACTCAAAAATGCTGCCAAACTGTTGCAAACGATCCCCTGAAAAGTTTTTCGGTGGAAACAGATGGGTTTTACCATCAGAAACAGAATAAGCCCTTGACGTCTGAACAACTTTTTTTGAAAAAATCCCTAAGCCGCGCGGTCACAATTTCAGCAAAAATCTGATGTTCTGCAATTTACTCAAAAATCCTGCAAAACTGTCACAAATGATCCCCTGAAAGGTTTTTCGGTGGAAACAGATGGGTTTTTATCATCAGAAACAGAATTTGCACTCGACGTCTGAACAACTTTTTTTGAAAAAATCCCTAAGCCGCGCGGTCACAATTTCAGCAAAAATCTGACCTTCCGCAATTTACTCAGAAATAGTGGCAAACTGTTGCAAACGCTCTCCTGAAAGCTTTTTCGGTGGAAACAGATGGGTTTTATCATCAGAAACAGAATAAGCCCTTGACGTCTGAACAATTTTTTTTGAAAAAATCCCTAAGCCGCGCGGTCACAATTTCAGCAAAAATCTGATGTTCTGCAATTTACTCAAAAATCCTGCAAAACTGTCACAAATGATCCCCTGAAAGGTTTTTCGGTGTAAACAGATAGGTTCTTATCATCAGAAACAGAATAAGCCCTCGACGTCTGAACAACTTTTTTTGAAAAAATCCCTAAGCCGCGCGGTCACAATTTCAGCAAAAATCTGACCTTCCGCAATTTACTCAGAAATAGTGGCAAACTGTTGCAAACGCTCTCCTGAAAGCATTTCCGGTGGAAACAGATGGGTTTTTATCATCAAAAACAGAATAAGCCCTCGGTGTCTGAAAAACTTTTTTTTGAAAAAATCCCTAAGCCGCGCGGTCACAATTTCAGCAAAAATCTGACGTTCTGCAATTCACTCAAAAATGCTTCCAAACTGTTGCAAACGATCCCCTGAAAGGTTTTTCGGTGGAAACAGATGGGTTTTTATCATCAAAAACAGAATAAGCCCTCGACGTCTGAACAACTTTTTTTTGAAAAAATCCCTAAGCCGCGCGGTCACAATTTCAGCAAAAATCTGACGTTCTGCAATTCACTCAAAAATCCTGCCAAACTGTCACAAATGATCCCCTGAAAGGTTTTTCGGTGGAAACAGATGGGTTTTTATCATCAGAAACAGAATTTGCACTCGACGTCTGAACAACTTTTTTTGAAAAAATCCCTAAGCCGCGCGGTCACAATTTCAGCAAAAATCTGACCTTCCGCAATTTACTCAGAAATAGTGGCAAACTGTAGCAAACGCTCTCCTGAAAGCTTTTTCGGTGGAAACAGATGGGTTTTATCATCAGAAACAGAATAAGCCCTTGACGTCTGAACAACTTTTTTTGAAAAAATCCCTAAGCCGCGCGGTCACAATTTCAGCAAAAATCTGATGTTCTGCAATTTACTCAAAAATCCTGCAAAACTGTCACAAATGATCCCCTGAAAGGTTTTTCGGTGTAAACAGATAGGTTCTTATCATCAGAAACAGAATAAGCCCTCGACGTCTGAACAACTTTTTTTGAAAAAATCCCTAAGCCGCGCGGTCACAATTTCAGCAAAAATATGACCTTCCGCAATTTACTCAGAAATAGTGGCAAAAAGTTGCAAACGCTATCCTGAAAGCTTTTCCGGTGGAAACAGATGGGTTTTATCATCAAAAACAGAATAAGCCCTCGGTGTCTGAAAAACTTTTTTTTGAAAAAATCCCTAAGCCGTGCGGTCACAAATTCAGCAAAAATCTGACCTTCCGCAATTTACTCAGAAATAGTGGCAAACTGTTGCAAACGCTCTCCTGAAAGCTTTTCCAGTGGAAACAGATGGGTTTTATCATCAAAAACAGAATAAGCCCTCGGTGTCTGATCACCTTTTTTTTGAAAAAATCCCTAAGCCGTGCGGTCACAATTTCAGGAAAAATCTGACGTTCTGCAATTCACTCAAAAATGCTGCCAAAGTGTTGAAAACGAACACCTGAAAGGTTTTTCGGTGCAAACAGATGGGTTTTATCATCAGAAACAGAATAAGCCCTCGACGTCTGAACAACTTTTTTTGAAAAAATCCCTAAGCCGCGCGGTCACAATTTCAGCAAAAATCTGACGTTCTGCAATTGACTGAAAAATCCTGCCAAACTGTCACAAATGATCCCCTGAAAGGTTTTTCGGTGGAAACAGATAGGTTTTTATTATCAGAAACAGAATAAGCCCTCGACGTCTGAACAAATTTTTTTGAAAAAATCCCTAAGCCGCGCGGTCACAATTTCAGCAAAAATCTGACCTTCCGCAATTTACTCAGAAATAGTGGCAAACTGTTGCAAACGCTCTCCTGAAAGCTTTTCCGGTGGAAACAGATGGGTTTTTATCATCAGAAACAGAATTTGCCCTCGACGTCTGAACAACTTTTTTTGAAAAAATCCCTAAGCCGCGGGGTCACAATTTCAGCAAAAATCTGACGTTCTGCAATTCACTCAAAAATGCTGCCAAAGTGTTGGAAACGATCCCCTGAAAGGTTTTTCGGTGGAAACAGATGGGTTTTATCATCAGAAACAGAATAAGCCCTTGACGTCTGAACAACTTTTTTTGAAAAAATCCCTAAGCCGCGCGGTCACAATTTCAGCAAAAATCTGATGTTCTGCAATTTACTCAAAAATCCTGCAAAACTGTCACAAATGATCCCCTGAAAGGTTTTTCGGTGTAAACAGATAGGTTCTTATCATCAGAAACAGAATAAGCCCTCGACGTCTGAACAACTTTTTTTGAAAAAATCCCTAAGCCGCGCGGTCACAATTTCAGCAAAAATATGACCTTCCGCAATTTACTCAGAAATAGTGGCAAAAAGTTGCAAACGCTATCCTGAAAGCTTTTCCGGTGGAAACAGATGGGTTTTATCATCAAAAACAGAATAAGCCCTCGGTGTCTGAAAAACTTTTTTTTGAAAAAATCCCTAAGCCGTGCGGTCACAAATTCAGCAAAAATCTGACCTTCCGCAATTTACTCAGAAATAGTGGCAAACTGTTGCAAACGCTCTCCTGAAAGCTTTTCCAGTGGAAACAGATGGGTTTTATCATCAAAAACAGAATAAGCCCTCGGTGTCTGATCACCTTTTTTTTGAAAAAATCCCTAAGCCGTGCGGTCACAATTTCAGGAAAAATCTGACGTTCTGCAATTCACTCAAAAATGCTGCCAAAGTGTTGAAAACGATCCCCTGAAAGGTTTTTCGGTGCAAACAGATGGGTTTTATCATCAGAAACAGAATAAGCCCTCGACGTCTGAACAACTTTTTTTGAAAAAATCCCTAAGCCGCGCGGTCACAATTTCAGCAAAAATCTGACGTTCTGCAATTGACTGAAAAATCCTGCCAAACTGTCACAAATGATCCCCTGAAAGGTTTTTCGGTGGAAACAGATAGGTTTTTATTATCAGAAACAGAATAAGCCCTCGACGTCTGAACAAATTTTTTTGAAAAAATCCCTAAGCCGCGCGGTCACAATTTCAGCAAAAATCTGACCTTCCGCAATTTACTCAGAAATAGTGGCAAACTGTTGCAAACGCTCTCCTGAAAGCTTTTCCGGTGGAAACAGATGGGTTTTTATCATCAGAAACAGAATTTGCCCTCGACGTCTGAACAACTTTTTTTGAAAAAATCCCTAAGCCGCGGGGTCACAATTTCAGCAAAAATCTGACGTTCTGCAATTCACTCAAAAATGCTGCCAAAGTGTTGGAAACGATCCCCTGAAAGGTTTTTCGGTGGAAACAGATGGGTTTTATCATCAGAAACAGAATAAGCCCTCGACGTCTGAACAACTTTTTTTGAAAAAATCCCTAAGCCGCGCGGTCACAATTTCAGCAAAAATTTGACGTTCTGCAATTTACTCAAAAATCCTGCCAAACTGTCACAGATGATCCCCTGAAAGGTTTTTCGGTGGAAACAGATAGGTTTTTATCATCAGAAACAGAATAAGCCCTCGACGTCTGAACAATTTTTTTTGAAAAAATCCCTAAGCCGCGCGGTCACAATTTCAGCAAAAATCTGACGTTCTGCAGTTCACTCAAAAATCCTGCCAAACTGTCACAAATGATCCCCTGAAAGGTTTTTCGGTGGAAACAGATAGGTTTTTATCATCAGAAACAGAATAAGGCCTCGACATCTGAACAACTTTTTTTGAAAAAATCCCTAAGCCGCGCGGTCACAATTTCAGCAAAAATCTGACCTTCCGCAATTTACTCAGAAATAGTGGCAAACTGTTGCAAACGCTCTCCTGAAAGCTTTTCCGGTGGAAACAGATGGGTTTTTATCATCAGAAACAGAATTTCCCCTTGACGTCTGAACAGCTTTTTTTGAAAAAATCCCTAAGCCGCGGGGTCACAATTTCAGCAAAAATCTGACGTTCTGCAATTCACTCAAAAATGCTGCCAAACTGTTGCAAACGATCCCCTGAAAAGTTTTTCGGTGGAAACAGATGGGTTTTACCATCAGAAACAGAATAAGCCCTTGACGTCTGAACAACTTTTTTTGAAAAAATCCCTAAGCCGCGCGGTCACAATTTCAGCAAAAATCTGATGTTCTGCAATTTACTCAAAAATCCTGCAAAACTGTCACAAATGATCCCCTGAAAGGTTTTTCGGTGGAAACAGATGGGTTTTTATCATCAGAAACAGAATTTGCACTCGACGTCTGAACAACTTTTTTTGAAAAAATCCCTAAGCCGCGCGGTCACAATTTCAGCAAAAATCTGACCTTCCGCAATTTACTCAGAAATAGTGGCAAACTGTAGCAAACGCTCTCCTGAAAGCTTTTTCGGTGGAAACAGATGGGTTTTATCATCAGAAACAGAATAAGCCCTTGACGTCTGAACAACTTTTTTTGAAAAAATCTCTAAGCCGCGCGGTCACAATTTCAGCAAAAATCTGATGTTCTGCAATTTACTCAAAAATCCTGCAAAACTGTCACAAATGATCCCCTGAAAGGTTTTTCGGTGTAAACAGATAGGTTCTTATCATCAGAAACAGAATAAGCCCTCGACGTCTGAACAACTTTTTTTTGAAAAAATCCCTAAGCCGCGCGGTCACAATTTTAGCAAAAATCTGACGTTCTGCAATTCACTCAAAAATGCTGCCAAAGTGTTGGAAACGATCCCCTGAAAGGTTTTTCGGTGGAAACAGATGGGTTTTATCATCAGAAACAGAATAAGCCCTCGACGTCTGAACAACTTTTTTTGAAAAAATCCCTAAGCCGCGCGGTCACAATTTCAGCAAAAATCTGACCTTCCGCAATTTACTCAGAAATAGTGGCAAACTGTTGCAAACGCTCTCCTGAAAGCATTTCCGGTGGAAACAGATGGGTTTTTATCATCAAAAACAGAATAAGCCCTCGGTGTCTGAAAAACTTTTTTTTGAAAAAATCCCTAAGCCGCGCGTTCACAATTTCAGCAAAAATCTGACGTTCTGCAATTCACTCAAAAATGCTTCCAAACTGTTGCAAACGATCCCCTGAAAGGTTTTTCGGTGGAAACAGATGGGTTTTTATCATCAAAAACAGAATAAGCCCTCGACGTCTGAACAACTTTTTTTTGAAAAAATCCCTAAGCCGCGCGGTCACAATTTCAGCAAAAATCTGACGTTCTGCAATTCACTCAAAAATCCTGCCAAACTGTCACAAATGATCCCCTGAAAGGTTTTTCGGTGGAAACAGATGGGTTTTTATCATCAGAAACAGAATTTGCACTCGACGTCTGAACAACTTTTTTTGAAAAAATCCCTAAGCCGCGCGGTCACAATTTCAGCAAAAATCTGACCTTCAGCAATTTACTCAGAAATAGTGGCAAACTGTAGCAAACGCTCTCCTGAAAGCTTTTTCGGTGGAAACAGATGGGTTTTATCATCAGAAACAGAATAAGCCCTTGACGTCTGAACAACTTTTTTTGAAAAAATCCCTAAGCCGCGCGGTCACAATTTCAGCAAAAATCTGATGTTCTGCAATTTACTCAAAAATCCTGCAAAACTGTCACAAATGATCCCCTAAAAGGTTTTTCGGTGTAGACAGATAGGTTTTTATCATCAGAAACAGAATTTGCCCTCGACGTCTGAACAACTTTTTTTGAAAAAATCCCTAAGCCGCGGGGTCACAATTTCAGCAAAAATCTGACGTTCTGCAATTCACTCAAAAATGCTGCCAAAGTGTTGGAAACGATCCCCTGAAAGGTTTTTCGGTGGAAACAGATGGGTTTTATCATCAGAAACAGAATAAGCCCTCGACGTCTGAACAACTTTTTTTGAAAAAATCCCTAAGCCGCGCGGTCACAATTTCAGCAAAAATTTGACGTTCTGCAATTTACTCAAAAATCCTGCCAAACTGTCACAGATGATCCCCTGAAAGGTTTTTCGGTGGAAACAGATAGGTTTTTATCATCAGAAACAGAATAAGCCCTCGACGTCTGAACAATTTTTTTTGAAAAAATCCCTAAGCCGCGCGGTCACAATTTCAGCAAAAATCTGACGTTCTGCAGTTCACTCAAAAATCCTGCCAAACTGTCACAAATGATCCCCTGAAAGGTTTTTCGGTGGAAACAGATAGGTTTTTATCATCAGAAACAGAATAAGGCCTCGACATCTGAACAACTTTTTTTGAAAAAATCCCTAAGCCGCGCGGTCACAATTTCAGCAAAAATCTGACCTTCCGCAATTTACTCAGAAATAGTGGCAAACTGTTGCAAACGCTCTCCTGAAAGCTTTTCCGGTGGAAACAGATGGGTTTTTATCATCAGAAACAGAATTTCCCCTTGACGTCTGAACAGCTTTTTTTGAAAAAATCCCTAAGCCGCGCGGTCACAATTTCAGCAAAAATCTGACGTTCTGCAATTCACTCAAAAATGCTGCCAAACTGTTGCAAACGATCCCCTGAAAAGTTTTTCGGTGGAAACAGATGGGTTTTACCATCAGAAACAGAATAAGCCCTTGACGTCTGAACAACTTTTTTTGAAAAAATCCCTAAGCCGCGCGGTCACAATTTCAGCAAAAATCTGATGTTCTGCAATTTACTCAAAAATCCTGCAAAACTGTCACAAATGATCCCCTGAAAGGTTTTTCGGTGGAAACAGATGGGTTTTTATCATCAGAAACAGAATTTGCACTCGACGTCTGAACAACTTTTTTTGAAAAAATCCCTAAGCCGCGCGGTCACAATTTCAGCAAAAATCTGACCTTCCGCAATTTACTCAGAAATAGTGGCAAACTGTAGCAAACGCTCTCCTGAAAGCTTTTTCGGTGGAAACAGATGGGTTTTATCATCAGAAACAGAATAAGCCCTTGACGTCTGAACAACTTTTTTTGAAAAAATCTCTAAGCCGCGCGGTCACAATTTCAGCAAAAATCTGATGTTCTGCAATTTACTCAAAAATCCTGCAAAACTGTCACAAATGATCCCCTGAAAGGTTTTTCGGTGTAAACAGATAGGTTCTTATCATCAGAAACAGAATAAGCCCTCGACGTCTGAACAACTTTTTTTTGAAAAAATCCCTAAGCCGCGCGGTCACAATTTTAGCAAAAATCTGACGTTCTGCAATTCACTCAAAAATGCTGCCAAAGTGTTGGAAACGATCCCCTGAAAGGTTTTTCGGTGGAAACAGATGGGTTTTATCATCAGAAACAGAATAAGCCCTCGACGTCTGAACAACTTTTTTTGAAAAAATCCCTAAGCCGCGCGTTCACAATTTCAGCAAAAATCTGACGTTCTGCAATTCACTCAAAAATGCTTCCAAACTGTTGCAAACGATCCCCTGAAAGGTTTTTCGGTGGAAACAGATGGGTTTTTATCATCAAAAACAGAATAAGCCCTCGACGTCTGAACAACTTTTTTTTGAAAAAATCCCTAAGCCGCGCGGTCACAATTTCAGCAAAAATCTGACGTTCTGCAATTCACTCAAAAATGCTTCCAAACTGTTGCAAACGATCCCCTGAAAGGTTTTTCGGTGGAAACAGATGGGTTTTTATCATCAAAAACAGAATAAGCCCTCGACGTCTGAACAACTTTTTTTTGAAAAAATCCCTAAGCCGCGCGGTCACAATTTCAGCAAAAATCTGACGTTCTGCAATTCACTCAAAAATCCTGCCAAACTGTCAAAAATGATCCCCTGAAAGGTTTTTCGGTGGAAACAGATGGGTTTTATCATCAGAAACAGAATAAGCCCTCGACGTCTGAACAACTTTTTTTGAAAAAATCCTTAAGCCGCGCGGTCACAATTTCAGCAAAAATCTGACGTTCTGCAATTCACTCAAAAATGCTGCCAAACTGTTGCAAACTATCCCCTGAAAGGTTTTTCGGTGGAAACAGATGGGTTTTATCATCAGAAACAGAATAAGCCCTTGACGTCTGAACAACTTTTTTTGAAAAAATCCCTAAGCCGCGCGGTCACAATTTCAGCAAAAATCTGATGTTCTGCAATTTACTCAAAAATCCTGCAAAACTGTCACAAATGATCCCCTAAAAGGTTTTTCGGTGTAAACAGATAGGTTCTTATCATCAGAAACAGAATAAGCCCTCGACGTCTGAACAACTTTTTTTGAAAAAATCCCTAAGCCGCGCGGTCACAATTTCAGCAAAAATCTGACCTTCCGCAATTTACTCAGAAATAGTGGCAAACTGTTGCAAACGCTCTCCTGAAAGCTTTTCCGGTGGAAACAGATGGGTTTTATCATCAAAAACAGAATAAGCCCTCGGTGTCTGAAAAACTTTTTTTTGAAAAAATCCCTAAGCCGTGCGGTCACAATTTCAGCAAAAATCTGACCTTCCGCAATTTACTCAGAAATAGTGGCAAACTGTTGCAAACGCTCTCCTGAAAGCTTTTCCAGTGGAAACAGATGGGTTTTATCATCAAAAACAGAATAAGCCCTCGGTGTCTGATCACCTTTTTTTTGAAAAAATCCCTAGGCCGTGCGGTCACAATTTCAGGAAAAATCTGATGTTCTGCAATTCACTCAAAAATGCTGCCAAAGTGTTGAAAACGATCCCCTGAAAGGTTTTTCGGTGGAAACAGATGGGTTTTATCATCAGAAACAGAATAAGCCCTCGACGTCTGAACAACTTTTTTTGAAAAAATCCCTAAGCCGCGCGGTCACAATTTCAGCAAAAATCTGACGTTCTGCAATTCACTCAAAAATCCTGCCAAACTGTCACAAATGATCCCCTGAAAGGTTTTTCGGTGGAAACAGATAGGTTTTTATCATCAGAAACAGAATAAGCCCTCGACGTCTGAACAAATTTTTTTGAAAAAATCCCTAAGCCGCGCGGTCACAATTTCAGCAAAAATCTGACCTTCCGCAATTTACTCAGAAATAGTGGCAAACTGTTGCAAACGCTCTCCTGAAAGCTTTTCCGGTGGAAACAGATGGGTTTTTATCATCAGAAACAGAATTTGCCCTCGACGTCTGAACAACTTTTTTTGAAAAAATCCCTAAGCCGCGGGGTCACAATTTCAGCAAAAATCTGACGTTCTGCAATTCACTCAAAAATGCTGCCAAAGTGTTGGAAACGATCCCCTGAAAGGTTTTTCGGTGGAAACAGATGGGTTTTATCATCAGAAACAGAATAAGCCCTCGACGTCTGAACAACTTTTTTTGAAAAAATCCCTAAGCCGCGCCGTCACAATTTCAGCAAAAATTTGACGTTCTGCAATTTACTCAAAAATCCTGCCAAACTGTCACAAATGATCCCCTGAAAGGTTTTTCGGTGGAAACAGATAGGTTTTTATCATCAGAAACAGAATAAGCCCTCGACGTCTGAACAATTTTTTTTGAAAAAATCACTAAGCCGCGCGGTCACAATTTCAGCAAAAATCTGACGTTCTGCAGTTCACTCAAAAATCCTGCCAAACTGTCACAAATGATCCCCTGAAAGGTTTTTCGGTGGAAACAGATGGGTTTTATCATCAGAAACAGAATAAGCCCTCGACGTCTGAACAACTTTTTTTGAAAAAATCCCTAAGCCGCGCGGTCACAATTTCAGCAAAAATCTGACCTTCCGCAATTTACTGAGAAATAGTGGCAAACTGTAGCAAACGCTCTCCTGAAAGCTTTTCCGGTGGAAACAGATGGGTTTTTATCATCAGAAACATAATTTGCCCTCGACGTCTGAAAAACTTTTTTTGAAAAAATCCCTAAGCCGCGCGGTCACAATTTCAGCAAAAATCTGACGTTCTGCAATTCACTCAAAAATGCTTCCAAACTGTTGCAAACGATCCCCTGAAAGGTTTTTCGGTGGAAACAGATGGGTTTTTATCATCAAAAACAGAATAAGCCCTCGACGTCTGAACAACTTTTTTTTGAAAAAATCCCTAAGCCGCGCGGTCACAATTTCAGCAAAAATCTGACGTTCTGCAATTCACTCAAAAATCCTGCCAAACTGTCAAAAATGATCCCCTGAAAGGTTTTTCGGTGGAAACAGATGGGTTTTATCATCAGAAACAGAATAAGCCCTCGACGTCTGAACAACTTTTTTTGAAAAAATCCTTAAGCCGCGCGGTCACAATTTCAGCAAAAATCTGACGTTCTGCAATTCACTCAAAAATGCTGCCAAACTGTTGCAAACTATCCCCTGAAAGGTTTTTCGGTGGAAACAGATGGGTTTTATCATCAGAAACAGAATAAGCCCTCGACGTCTGAACAACTTTTTTTGAAAAAATCCCTAAGCCGCGCGGTCACAATTTCAGCAAAAATCTGACCTTCCGCAATTTACTCAGAAATAGTGGCAAACTGTTGCAAACGCTCTCCTGAAAGCTTTTCCAGTGGAAACAGATGGGTTTTATCATCAAAAACAGAATAAGCCCTCGGTGTCTGATCACCTTTTTTTTGAAAAAATCCCTAAGCCGTGCGGTCACAATTTCAGCAAAAATCTGACCTTCCGCAATTTACTCAGAAATAGTGGCAAACTGTTGCAAACGCTCTCCTGAAAGCTTTTCCGGTGGAAACAGATGGGTTTTTATCATCAGAAACAGAATTTGCCCTTGACGTCTGAACAACTTTTTTTGAAAAAATCCCTAAGCCGCGGGGTCACAATTTCAGCAAAAATCTGACGTTCTGCAATTCACTCAAAAATGCTGCCAAACTGTTGCAAACGATCCCCTGAAAAGCTTTTCGGTGGAAACAGATGGGTTTTACCATCAGAAACAGAATAAGCCCTTGACGTCTGAACAACTTTTTTTGAAAAAATCCCTAAGCCACGCGGTCACAATTTTAGCAAAAATCTGACGTTCTGCAATTCACTCAAAAATGCTGCCAAAGTGTTGGAAACGATCCCCTGAAAGGTTTTTCGGTGGAAACAGATGGGTTTTATCATCAGAAACAGAATAAGCCCTCGACGTCTGAACAACTTTTTTTGAAAAAATCCCTAAGCCGCGCGGTCACAATTTCAGCAAAAATCTGACCTTCCGCAATTTACTGAGAAATAGTGGCAAACTGTAGCAAACGCTCTCCTGAACGCTTTTCCGGTGGAAACAGATGGGTTTTTATCATCAGAAACATAATTTGCCCTCGACGTCTGAAAAACTTTTTTTGAAAAAATCCCTAAGCCGCGCGGTCACAATTTCAGCAAAAATCTGACGTTCTGCAATTCACTCACAAATGCTTCCAAACTGTTGCAAACGATCCCCTGAAAGGTTTTTCGGTGGAAACAGATGGGTTTTTATCATCAAAAACAGAATAAGCCCTCGACGTCTGAACAACTTTTTTTTGAAAAAATCCCTAAGCCGCGCGGTCACAATTTCAGCAAAAATCTGACGTTCTGCAATTCACTCAAAAATCCTGCCAAACTGTCAAAAATGATCCCCTGAAAGGTTTTTCGGTGGAAACAGATGGGTTTTATCATCAGAAACAGAATAAGCCCTCGACGTCTGAACAACTTTTTTTGAAAAAATCCTTAAGCCGCGCGGTCACAATTTCAGCAAAAATCTGACGTTCTGCAATTCACTCAAAAATGCTGCCAAACTGTTGCAAACTATCCCCTGAAAGGTTTTTCGGTGGAAACAGATGGGTTTTATCATCAGAAACAGAATAAGCCCTCGACGTCTGAACAGCTTTTTTTGAAAAAATCCCTAAGCCGCGCGGTCACAATTTCAGCAAAAATCTGATGTTCTGCAATTTACTCAAAAATCCTGCAAAACTGTCACAAATGATCCCCTGAAAGGTTTTTCGGTGTAAACAGATAGGTTCTTATCATCAGAAACAGAATAAGCCCTCGACGTCTGAACAACTTTTTTTGAAAAAATCCCTAAGCCGCGCGGTCACAATTTCAGCAAAAATCTGACCTTCCGCAATTTACTCAGAAATAGTGGCAATCTGTTGCAAACGCTCTCCTGAAAGCTTTTCCGGTGGAAACAGATGGGTTTTATCATCAAAAACAGAATAAGCCCTCGGTGTCTGAACAACTTTTTTTTGAAAAAATCCCTAAGCCGCGGGGTCACAATTTCAGCAAAAATCTGACGTTCTGCAATTTACTCAAAAATTCTGCCAAACTGTCACAAGTGATCCCCTGAAAGGTTTTTCGGTGGAAACAGATAGGTTTTTATCATCAGAAACAGAATAAGCCCTCGACGTGTGAACAAATTTTTTTGAAAAAATCCCTAAGCCGCGCGGTCACAATTTCAGCAAAAATCTGACGTTCTGCAATTCACTCAAAAATCCTGCCAAACTGTCACAAATGATCCCCTGAAAGGTTTTTCGGTGGAAACAGATGGGTTTTATCATCAGAAACAGAATAAGCCCTCGACGTCTGAACAACTTTTTTTGAAAAAATCCCTAAGCCGCGCGGTCACAGTTTCAGCAAAAATCTGACGTTCTGCAATTCACTCAAAAATGCTGCCAAACTGTTGCAAACTATCCCCTGAAAGGTTTTTCGGTGGAAACAGATGGGTTTTATCATCAGAAACAGAATAAGCCCTCGACGTCTGAACAACTTTTTTTGAAAAAATCCCTAAGCCGCGCGGTCACAATTTCAGCAAAAATCTGATGTTCTGCAATTTACTCAAAAATCCTGCAAAACTGTCACAAATGATCCCCTGAAAGGTTTTTCGGTGTAAACAGATAGGTTCTTATCATCAGAAACAGAATAAGCCATCGACGTCTGAACAACTTTTTTTGAAAAAATCCCTAAGCCGCGCGGTCACAATTTCAGCAAAAATCTGACCTTCCGCAATTTACTCAGAAATAGTGGCAAACTGTTGCAAACGCTCTCCTGAAAGCTTTTCCGGTGGAAACAGATGGGTTTTATCATCAAAAACAGAATAAGCCCTCGGTGTCTGAACAACTTTTTTTTTGAAAAAATCCCTAAGCCGCGGGGTCACAATTTCAGCAAAAATTTGACGTTCTGCAATTTACTCAAAAATTCTGCCAAACTGTCACAAATGATCCCCTGAAAGGTTTTTCGGTGGAAACAGATAGGTTTTTATCATCAGAAACAGAATAAGCCCTCGATGTGTGAACAACTTTTTTTGAAAAAATCCCTAAGCCGCGCGGTCACAATTTCAGCAAAAATCTGACCTTCCGCAATTTACTCAGAAATAGTGGCAAACTGTTGCAAACGCTCTCCTGAAAGCTTTTCCGGTGGAAACAGATGGGTTTTTATCATCAGAAACAGAATTTGCCCTCGACGTCTGAACAACTTTTTTTGAAAAAATCCCTAAGCCGCGGGGTAACAATTTCAGCAAAAATCTGACGTTCTGCAATTCACTCAAAAATCCTGCCAAACTGTTGCAAACGATCCCCTGAAAGGATTTCGGTGGAAACAGATGGGTTTTATCATCAGAAACAGAATAAGCCCTCGATGTCTGAACAACTTTTTTTGAAAAAATCCCTAAGCCGCGCGGTCACAATTTCAGCAAAAATTTGACGTTCTGCAATTTACTCAAAAATCCTGCCAAACTGTCACATTTGATCCCCTGAAAGGTTTTTCGGTGGAAACAGATAGGTTTTTATCATCAGAAACAGAATAAGACCTCGACGTCTGAACAATTTTTTTTGAAAAAATCCCTAAGCCGCGCGGTCACAATTTCAGCAAAAATCTGACGTTCTGCAGTTCACTCAAAAATCCTGCCAAACTGTCACAAATGATCCCCTGAAAGGTTTTTCGGTGGAAACAGATAGGTTTTATCATCAGAAACAGAATAAGCCCTCAACGTCTGAACAATTTTTTTTGAAAAAATCCCTAAGCCGCGCGGTCACAATTTCAGCAAAAATCTGACCTTCCGCAATTTACTCAGAAATAGTGGCAAACTGTTGCAAACGCTCTCCTGAAAGCATTTCCGGTGGAAACAGATGGGTTTTTATCATCAAAAACAGAATAAGCCCTTGGTGTCTGAAAAACTTTTTTTTGAAAAAATCCCTAAGCCGCGCGTTCACAATTTCAGCAAAAATCTGACGTTCTGCAATTCACTCAAAAATGCTTCCAAACTGTTGCAAACGATCCCCTGAAAGGTTTTTCGGTGGAAACAGATGGGTTTTTATCATCAAAAACAGAATAAGCCCTCGACGTCTGAACAACTTTTTTTTGAAAAAATCCCTAAGCCGCGCGGTCACAATTTCAGCAAAAATCTGACGTTCTGCAATTCACTCAAAAATCCTGCCAAACTGTCACAAATGATCCCCTGAAAGGTTTTTCGGTGGAAACAGATGGGTTTTTATCATCAGAAACAGAATTTGCACTCGACGTCTGAACAACTTTTTTTGAAAAAATCCCTAAGCCGCGCGGTCACAATTTCAGCAAAAATCTGATGTTCTGCAATTTACTCAAAAATCCTGCAAAACTGTCACAAATGATCCCCTGAAAGGTTTTTCGGTGTAAACAGATAGGTTCTTATCATCAGAAACAGAATAAGCCCTCGACGTCTGAACAACTTTTTTTGAAAAAATCCCTAAGCCGCGCGGTCACAATTTCAGCAAAAATCTGACCTTCCGCAATTTACTCAGAAATAGTGGCAAACTGTCACAAATGATCCCCTGAAAGGTTTTTCGGTGGAAACAGATGGGTTTTATCATCAGAAACAGAATAAGCCCTCGACGTCTGAACAACTTTTTTTGAAAAAATCCCTAAGCCGCGCGGTCACAGTTTCAGCAAAAATCTGACGTTCTGCAATTCACTCAAAAATGCTGCCAAACTGTTGCAAACTATCCCCTGAAAGGTTTTTCGGTGGAAACAGATGGGTTTTATCATCAGAAACAGAATAAGCCCTCGAAGTCTGAACAACTTTTTTTGAAAAAATCCCTAAGCCGCGCGGTCACAATTTCAGCAAAAATCTGATGTTCTGCAATTTACTCAAAAATCCTGCAAAACTGTCACAAATGATCCCCTGAAAGGTTTTTCGGTGTAAACAGATAGGTTCTTATCATCAGAAACAGAATAAGCCATCGACGTCTGAACAACTTTTTTTGAAAAAATCCCTAAGCCGCGCGGTCACAATTTCAGCAAAAATCTGACCTTCCGCAATTTACTCAGAAATAGTGGCAAACTGTTGCAAACGCTCTCCTGAAAGCTTTTCCGGTGGAAACAGATGGGTTTTATCATCAAAAACAGAATAAGCCCTCGGTGTCTGAACAACTTTTTTTTTGAAAAAATCCCTAAGCCGCGGGGTCACAATTTCAGCAAAAATTTGACGTTCTGCAATTTACTCAAAAATTCTGCCAAACTGTCACAAATGATCCCCTGAAAGGTTTTTCGGTGGAAACAGATAGGTTTTTATCATCAGAAACAGAATAAGCCCTCGATGTGTGAACAAATTTTTTTGAAAAAATCCCTAAGCCGCGCGGTCACAATTTCAGCAAAAATCTGACGTTCTGCAATTCACTCAAAAATCCTGCCAAACTGTCACAAATGATCCCCTGAAAGGTTTTTCGGTGGAAACAGATGGGTTTTTATCATCAGAAACAGAATTTGCACTCGACGTCTGAACAACTTTTTTTGAAAAAATCCCTAAGCCGCGCGGTCACAATTTCAGCAAAAATCTGACCTTCAGCAATTTACTCAGAAATAGTGGCAAACTGTAGCAAACGCTCTCCTGAAAGCTTTTTCGGTGGAAACAGATGGGTTTTATCATCAGAAACAGAATAAGCCCTTGACGTCTGAACAACTTTTTTTGAAAAAATCCCTAAGCCGCGCGGTCACAATTTCAGCAAAAATCTGATGTTCTGCAATTTACTCAAAAATCCTGCAAAACTGTCACAAATGATCCCCTAAAAGGTTTTTCGGTGTAAACAGATAGGTTCTTATCATCAGAAACAGAATAAGCCCTCGACGTCTGAACAACTTTTTTTGAAAAAATCCCTAAGCCGCGCGGTCACAATTTCAGCAAAAATCTGACCTTCCGCAATTTACTCAGAAATAGTGGCAAACTGTTGCAAACGCTCTCCTGAAAGCTTTTCCGGTGGAAACAGATGGGTTTTATCATCAAAAACAGAATAAGCCCTCGGTGTCTGAAAAACTGTTTTTTGAAAAAATCCCTAAGCCGTGCGGTCACAATTTCAGCAAAAATCTGACCTTCCGCAATTTACTCAGAAATAGTGGCAAACTGTTGCAAACGCTCTCCTGAAAGCTTTTCCAGTGGAAACAGATGGGTTTTATCATCAAAAACAGAATAAGCCCTCGGTGTCTGATCACCTTTTTTTTGAAAAAATCCCTAAGCCGTGCGGTCACAATTTCAGGAAAAATCTGACGTTCTGCAATTCACTCAAAAATGCTGCCAAAGTGTTGAAAACGATCCCCTGAAAGGTTTTTCGGTGGAAACAGATGGGTTTTATCATCAGAAACAGAATAAGCCCTCGACGTCTGAACAACTTTTTTTGAAAAAATCCCTAAGCCGCGCGGTCACAATTTCAGCAAAAATCTGACGTTCTGCAGTTCACTCAAAAATCCTGCCAAACTGTCACAAATGATCCCCTGAAAGGTTTTTCGGTGGAAACAGATGGGTTTTATCATCAGAAACAGAATAAGCCCTCGACGTCTGAACAACTTTTTTTGAAAAAATCCCTAAGCCGCGCGGTCACAATTTCAGCAAAAATCTGACCTTCCGCAATTTACTGAGAAATAGTGGCAAACTGTAGCAAACGCTCTCCTGAAAGCTTTTCCGGTGGAAACAGATGGGTTTTTATCATCAGAAACATAATTTGCCCTCGACGTCTGAAAAACTTTTTTTGAAAAAATCCCTAAGCCGCGCGGTCACAATTTCAGCAAAAATCTGACGTTCTGCAATTCACTCAAAAATGCTTCCAAACTGTTGCAAACGATCCCCTGAAAGGTTTTTCGGTGGAAACAGATGGGTTTTTATCATCAAAAACAGAATAAGCCCTCGACGTCTGAACAACTTTTTTTTGAAAAAATCCCTAAGCCGCGCGGTCACAATTTCAGCAAAAATCTGACGTTCTGCAATTCACTCAAAAATCCTGCCAAACTGTCAAAAATGATCCCCTGAAAGGTTTTTCGGTGGAAACAGATGGGTTTTATCATCAGAAACAGAATAAGCCCTCGACGTCTGAACAACTTTTTTTGAAAAAATCCTTAAGCCGCGCGGTCACAATTTCAGCAAAAATCTGACGTTCTGCAATTCACTCAAAAATGCTGCCAAACTGTTGCAAACTATCCCCTGAAAGGTTTTTCGGTGGAAACAGATGGGTTTTATCATCAGAAACAGAATAAGCCCTCGACGTCTGAACAACTTTTTTTGAAAAAATCCCTAAGCCGCGCGGTCACAATTTCAGCAAAAATCTGACGTTCTGCAGTTCACTCAAAAATCCTGCCAAACTGTCACAAATGATCCCCTGAAAGGTTTTTCGGTGGAAACAGATAGGTTTTTATGATCAGAAACAGAATAAGGCCTCGACGTCTGAACAACTTTTTTTGAAAAAATCCCTAAGCCGCCCGGTCACAATTTCAGCAAAAATCTGACCTTCCGCAATTTACTCAGAAATAGTGGCAAACTGTTGCAAACGCTCTCCTGAAAGCTTTTCCGGTGGAAACAGATGGGTTTTTATCATCAGAAACAGAATTTGCCCTTGACGTCTGAACAACTTTTTTTGAAAAAATCCCTAAGCCGCGGGGTCACAATTTCAGCAAAAATCTGACGTTCTGCAATTCACTCAAAAATCCTGCCAAACTGTCAAAAATGATCCCCTGAAAGGTTTTTCGGTGGAAACAGATGGGTTTTATCATCAGAAACAGAATAAGCCCTCGACGTCTGAACAACTTTTTTTGAAAAAATCCTTAAGCCGCGCGGTCACAATTTCAGCAAAAATCTGACGTTCTGCAATTCACTCAAAAATGCTGCCAAACTGTTGCAAACTATCCCCTGAAAGGTTTTTCGGTGGAAACAGATGGGTTTTATCATCAGAAACAGAATAAGCCCTCGACGTCTGAACAACTTTTTTTGAAAAAATCCCTAAGCCGCGCGGTCACAATTTCAGCAAAAATCTGACGTTCTGCAGTTCACTCAAAAATCCTGCCAAACTGTCACAAATGATCCCCTGAAAGGTTTTTCGGTGGAAACAGATAGGTTTTTATGATCAGAAACAGAATAAGGCCTCGACGTCTGAACAACTTTTTTTGAAAAAATCCCTAAGCCGCCCGGTCACAATTTCAGCAAAAATCTGACCTTCCGCAATTTACTCAGAAATAGTGGCAAACTGTTGCAAACGCTCTCCTGAAAGCTTTTCCGGTGGAAACAGATGGGTTTTTATCATCAGAAACAGAATTTGCCCTTGACGTCTGAACAACTTTTTTTGAAAAAATCCCTAAGCCGCGGGGTCACAATTTCAGCAAAAATCTGACGTTCTGCAATTCACTCAAAAATGCTGCCAAACTGTTGCAAACGATCCCCTGAAAAGCTTTTCGGTGGAAACAGATGGGTTTTACCATCAGAAACAGAATAAGCCCTTGACGTCTGAACAACTTTTTTTGAAAAAATCCCTAAGCCACGCGGTCACAATTTTAGCAAAAATCTGACGTTCTGCAATTCACTCAAAAATGCTGCCAAAGTGTTGGAAACGATCCCCTGAAAGGTTTTTCGGTGGAAACAGATGGGTTTTATCATCAGAAACAGAATAAGCCCTCGACGTCTGAACAACTTTTTTTGAAAAAATCCCTAAGCCGCGCGGTCACAATTTCAGCAAAAATCTGACCTTCCGCAATTTACTGAGAAATAGTGGCAAACTGTAGCAAACGCTCTCCTGAACGCTTTTCCGGTGGAAACAGATGGGTTTTTATCATCAGAAACATAATTTGCCCTCGACGTCTGAAAAACTTTTTTTGAAAAAATCCCTAAGCCGCGCGGTCACAATTTCAGCAAAAATCTGACGTTCTGCAATTCACTCAAAAATGCTTCCAAACTGTTGCAAACGATCCCCTGAAAGGTTTTTCGGTGGAAACAGATGGGTTTTTATCATCAAAAACAGAATAAGCCCTCGACGTCTGAACAACTTTTTTTTGAAAAAATCCCTAAGCCGCGCGGTCACAATTTCAGCAAAAATCTGACGTTCTGCAATTCACTCAAAAATCCTGCCAAACTGTCAAAAATGATCCCCTGAAAGGTTTTTCGGTGGAAACAGATGGGTTTTATCATCAGAAACAGAATAAGCCCTCGACGTCTGAACAACTTTTTTTGAAAAAATCCTTAAGCCGCGCGGTCACAATTTCAGCAAAAATCTGACGTTCTGCAATTCACTCAAAAATGCTGCCAAACTGTTGCAAACTATCCCCTGAAAGGTTTTTCGGTGGAAACAGATGGGTTTTATCATCAGAAACAGAATAAGCCCTCGACGTCTGAACAGCTTTTTTTGAAAAAATCCCTAAGCCGCGCGGTCACAATTTCAGCAAAAATCTGATGTTCTGCAATTTACTCAAAAATCCTGCAAAACTGTCACAAATGATCCCCTGAAAGGTTTTTCGGTGTAAACAGATAGGTTCTTATCATCAGAAACAGAATAAGCCCTCGACGTCTGAACAACTTTTTTTGAAAAAATCCCTAAGCCGCGCGGTCACAATTTCAGCAAAAATCTGACCTTCCGCAATTTACTCAGAAATAGTGGCAATCTGTTGCAAACGCTCTCCTGAAAGCTTTTCCGGTGGAAACAGATGGGTTTTATCATCAAAAACAGAATAAGCCCTCGGTGTCTGAACAACATTTTTGTGAAAAAATCCCTAAGCCGCGGGGTCACAATTTCAGCAAAAATCTGACGTTCTGCAATTTACTCAAAAATTCTGCCAAACTGTCACAAGTGATCCCCTGAAAGGTTTTTCGGTGGAAACAGATAGGTTTTTATCATCAGAAACAGAATAAGCCCTCGACGTGTGAACAAATTTTTTTGAAAAAATCCCTAAGCCGCGCGGTCACAATTTCAGCAAAAATCTGACGTTCTGCAATTCACTCAAAAATCCTGCCAAACTGTCACAAATGATCCCCTGAAAGGTTTTTCGGTGGAAACAGATCGGTTTTATCATCAGAAACAGAATAAGCCCTCGACGTCTGAACAACTTTTTTTGAAAAAATCCCTAAGCCGCGCGGTCACAGTTTCAGCAAAAATCTGACGTTCTGCAATTCACTCAAAAATGCTGCCAAACTGTTGCAAACTATCCCCTGAAAGGTTTTTCGGTGGAAACAGATGGGTTTTATCATCAGAAACAGAATAAGCCCTCGACGTCTGAACAACTTTTTTTGAAAAAATCCCTAAGCCGCGCGGTCACAATTTCAGCAAAAATCTGATGTTCTGCAATTTACTCAAAAATCCTGCAAAACTGTCACAAATGATCCCCTGAAAGGTTTTTCGGTGTAAACAGATAGGTTCTTATCATCAGAAACAGAATAAGCCATCGACGTCTGAACAACTTTTTTTGAAAAAATCCCTAAGCCGCGCGGTCACAATTTCAGCAAAAATCTGACCTTCCGCAATTTACTCAGAAATAGTGGCAAACTGTTGCAAACGCTCTCCTGAAAGCTTTTCCGGTGGAAACAGATGGGTTTTATCATTAAAAACAGAATAAGCCCTCGGTGTCTGAACAACTTTTTTTTTGAAAAAATCCCTAAGCCGCGGGGTCACAATTTCAGGAAAAATTTGACGTTCTGCAATTTACTCAAAAATTCTGCCAAACTGTCACAAATGATCCCCTGAAAGGTTTTTCGGTGGAAACAGATAGGTTTTTATCATCAGAAACAGAATAAGCCCTCGATGTGTGAACAAATTTTTTTGAAAAAATCCCTAAGCCGCGCGGTCACAATTTCAGCAAAAATCTGACCTTCCGCAATTTACTCAGAAATAGTGGCAAACTGTTGCAAACGCTCTCCTGAAAGCTTTTCCGGTGGAAACAGATGGGTTTTTATCATCAGAAACAGAATTTGCCCTCGACGTCTGAACAACTTTTTTTGAAAAAATCCCTAAGCCGCGGGGTAACAATTTCAGCAAAAATCTGACGTTCTGCAATTCACTCAAAAATCCTGCCAAACTGTTGCAAATGATCCCCTGAAAGGATTTCGGTGGAAACAGATGGGTTTTATCATCAGAAACAGAATAAGCCCTCGATGTCTGAACAACTTTTTTTGAAAAAATCCCTAAGCCGCGCGGTCACAATTTCAGCAAAAATTTGACGTTCTGCAATTTACTCAAAAATCCTGCCAAACTGTCACATTTGATCCCCTGAAAGGTTTTTCGGTGGAAACAGATAGGTTTTTATCATCAGAAACAGAATAAGACCTCGACGTCTGAACAATTTTTTTTGAAAAAATCCCTAAGCCGCGCGGTCACAATTTCAGCAAAAATCTGACGTTCTGCAGTTCACTCAAAAATCCTGCCAAACTGTCACAAATGATCCCCTGAAAGGTTTTTCGGTGGAAACAGATAGGTTTTATCATCAGAAACAGAATAAGCCCTCAACGTCTGAACAATTTTTTTTGAAAAAATCCCTAAGCCGCGCGGTCACAATTTCAGCAAAAATCTGACCTTCCGCAATTTACTCAGAAATAGTGGCAAACTGTTGCAAACGCTCTCCTGAAAGCATTTCCGGTGGAAACAGATGGGTTTTTATCATCAAAAACAGAATAAGCCCTTGGTGTCTGAAAAACTTTTTTTTGAAAAAATCCCTAAGCCGCGCGTTCACAATTTCAGCAAAAATCTGACGTTCTGCAATTCACTCAAAAATGCTTCCAAACTGTTGCAAACGATCCCCTGAAAGGTTTTTCGGTGGAAACAGATGGGTTTTTATCATCAAAAACAGAATAAGCCCTCGACGTCTGAACAACTTTTTTTTGAAAAAATCCCTAAGCCGCGCGGTCACAATTTCAGCAAAAATCTGACGTTCTGCAATTCACTCAAAAATCCTGCCAAACTGTCACAAATGATCCCCTGAAAGGTTTTTCGGTGGAAACAGATGGGTTTTTATCATCAGAAACAGAATTTGCACTCGACGTCTGAACAACTTTTTTTGAAAAAATCCCTAAGCCGCGCGGTCACAATTTCAGCAAAAATCTGATGTTCTGCAATATACTCAAAAATCCTGCAAAACTGTCACAAATGATCCCCTGAAAGGTTTTTCGGTGTAAACAGATAGGTTCTTATCATCAGAAACAGAATAAGCCCTCGACGTCTGAACAACTTTTTTTGAAAAAATCCCTAAGCCGCGCGGTCACAATTTCAGCAAAAATCTGACCTTCCGCAATTTACTCAGAAATAGTGGCAAACTGTCACAAATGATCCCCTGAAAGGTTTTTCGGTGGAAACAGATGGGTTTTATCATCAGAAACAGAATAAGCCCTCGACGTCTGAACAACTTTTTTTGAAAAAATCCCTAAGCCGCGCGGTCACAGTTTCAGCAAAAATCTGACGTTCTGCAATTCACTCAAAAATGCTGCCAAACTGTTGCAAACTATCCCCTGAAAGGTTTTTCGGTGGAAACAGATGGGTTTTATCATCAGAAACAGAATAAGCCCTCGACGTCTGAACAACTTTTTTTGAAAAAATCCCTAAGCCGCGCGGTCACAATTTCAGCAAAAATCTGATGTTCTGCAATTTACTCAAAAATCCTGCAAAACTGTCACAAATGATCCCCTGAAAGGTTTTTCGGTGTAAACAGATAGGTTCTTATCATCAGAAACAGAATAAGCCATCGACGTCTGAACAACTTTTTTTGAAAAAATCCCTAAGCCGCGCGGTCACAATTTCAGCAAAAATCTGACCTTCCGCAATTTACTCAGAAATAGTGGCAAACTGTTGCAAACGCTCTCCTGAAAGCTTTTCCGGTGGAAACAGATGGGTTTTATCATCAAAAACAGAATAAGCCCTCGGTGTCTGAACAACTTTTTTTTTGAAAAAATCCCTAAGCCGCGGGGTCACAATTTCAGCAAAAATTTGACGTTCTGCAATTTACTCAAAAATTCTGCCAAACTGTCACAAATGATCCCCTGAAAGGTTTTTCGGTGGAAACAGATAGGTTTTTATCATCAGAAACAGAATAAGCCCTCGATGTGTGAACAAATTTTTTTGAAAAAATCCCTAAGCCGCGCGGTCACAATTTCAGCAAAAATCTGACCTTCCGCAATTTACTCAGAAATAGTGGCAAACTGTTGCAAACGCTCTCCTGAAAGCTTTTCCGGTGGAAACAGATGGGTTTTTATCATCAGAAACAGAATTTGCCCTCGACGTCTGAACAACTTTTTTTGAAAAAATCCCTAAGCCGCGCGTTCACAATTTCAGCAAAAATCTGACGTTCTGCAATTCACTCAAAAATGCTTCCAAACTGTTGCAAACGATCCCCTGAAAGGTTTTTCGGTGGAAACAGATGGGTTTTTATCATCAAAAACAGAATAAGCCCTCGACGTCTGAACAACTTTTTTTTGAAAAAATCCCTAAGCCGCGCGGTCACAATTTCAGCAAAAATCTGACGTTCTGCAATTCACTCAAAAATCCTGCCAAACTGTCACAAATGATCCCCTGAAAGGTTTTTCGGTGGAAACAGATGGGTTTTTATCATCAGAAACAGAATTTGCACTCGACGTCTGAACAACTTTTTTTGAAAAAATCCCTAAGCCGCGCGGTCACAATTTCAGCAAAAATCTGATGTTCTGCAATATACTCAAAAATCCTGCAAAACTGTCACAAATGATCCCCTGAAAGGTTTTTCGGTGTAAACAGATAGGTTCTTATCATCAGAAACAGAATAAGCCCTCGACGTCTGAACAACTTTTTTTGAAAAAATCCCTAAGCCGCGCGGTCACAATTTCAGCAAAAATCTGACCTTCCGCAATTTACTCAGAAATAGTGGCAAACTGTCACAAATGATCCCCTGAAAGGTTTTTCGGTGGAAACAGATGGGTTTTATCATCAGAAACAGAATAAGCCCTCGACGTCTGAACAACTTTTTTTGAAAAAATCCCTAAGCCGCGCGGTCA
This sequence comes from Podarcis filfolensis, assembly GCF_964270895.1. Classification (NCBI taxonomy): domain Eukaryota; kingdom Metazoa; phylum Chordata; class Lepidosauria; order Squamata; family Lacertidae; genus Podarcis; species Podarcis filfolensis. Next base: position 135,753 of record NW_028149497.1, read on the forward strand.
CAGTTTCAGCAAAAATCTGACGTTCTGCAATTCACTCAAAAATGCTGCCAAACTGTTGCAAACTATCCCCTGAAAGGTTTTTCGGTGGAAACAGATGGGTTTTATCATCAGAAACAGAATAAGCCCTCGACGTCTGAACAACTTTTTTTGAAAAAATCCCTAAGCCGCGCGGTCACAATTTCAGCAAAAATCTGATGTTCTGCAATTTACTCAAAAATCCTGCAAAACTGTCACAAATGATCCCCTGAAAGGTTTTTCGGTGTAAACAGATAGGTTCTTATCATCAGAAACAGAATAAGCCATCGACGTCTGAACAACTTTTTTTGAAAAAATCCCTAAGCCGCGCGGTCACAATTTCAGCAAAAATCTGACCTTCCGCAATTTACTCAGAAATAGTGGCAAACTGTTGCAAACGCTCTCCTGAAAGCTTTTCCGGTGGAAACAGATGGGTTTTATCATCAAAAACAGAATAAGCCCTCGGTGTCTGAACAACTTTTTTTTTGAAAAAATCCCTAAGCCGCGGGGTCACAATTTCAGCAAAAATTTGACGTTCTGCAATTTACTCAAAAATTCTGCCAAACTGTCACAAATGATCCCCTGAAAGGTTTTTCGGTGGAAACAGATAGGTTTTTATCATCAGAAACAGAATAAGCCCTCGATGTGTGAACAAATTTTTTTGAAAAAATCCCTAAGCCGCGCGGTCACAATTTCAGCAAAAATCTGACCTTCCGCAATTTACTCAGAAATAGTGGCAAACTGTTGCAAACGCTCTCCTGAAAGCTTTTCCGGTGGAAACAGATGGGTTTTTATCATCAGAAACAGAATTTGCCCTCGACGTCTGAACAACTTTTTTTGAAAAAATCCCTAAGCCGCGGGGTAACAATTTCAGCAAAAATCTGACGTTCTGCAATTCACTCAAAAATCCTGCCAAACTGTTGCAAACGATCCCCTGAAAGGATTTCGGTGGAAACAGATGGGTTTTATCATCAGAAACAGAATAAGCCCTCGATGTCTGAACAACTTTTTTTGAAAAAATCCCTAAGCCGCGCGGTCACAATTTCAGCAAAAATTTGACGTTCTGCAATTTACTCAAAAATCCTGCCAAACTGTCACATTTGATCCCCTGAAAGGTTTTTCGGTGGAAACAGATAGGTTTTTATCATCAGAAACAGAATAAGACCTCGACGTCTGAACAATTTTTTTTGAAAAAATCCCTAAGCCGCGCGGTCACAATTTCAGCAAAAATCTGACGTTCTGCAGTTCACTCAAAAATCCTGCCAAACTGTCACAAATGATCCCCTGAAAGGTTTTTCGGTGGAAACAGATAGGTTTTATCATCAGAAACAGAATAAGCCCTCAACGTCTGAACAATTTTTTTTGAAAAAATCCCTAAGCCGCGCGGTCACAATTTCAGCAAAAATCTGACCTTCCGCAATTTACTCAGAAATAGTGGCAAACTGTTGCAAACGCTCTCCTGAAAGCATTTCCGGTGGAAACAGATGGGTTTTTATCATCAAAAACAGAATAAGCCCTTGGTGTCTGAAAAACTTTTTTTTGAAAAAATCCCTAAGCCGCGCGTTCACAATTTCAGCAAAAATCTGACGTTCTGCAATTCACTCAAAAATGCTTCCAAACTGTTGCAAACGATCCCCTGAAAGGTTTTTCGGTGGAAACAGATGGGTTTTTATCATCAAAAACAGAATAAGCCCTCGACGTCTGAACAACTTTTTTTTGAAAAAATCCCTAAGCCGCGCGGTCACAATTTCAGCAAAAATCTGACGTTCTGCAATTCACTCAAAAATCCTGCCAAACTGTCACAAATGATCCCCTGAAAGGTTTTTCGGTGGAAACAGATGGGTTTTTATCATCAGAAACAGAATTTGCACTCGACATCTGAACAACTTTTTTTGAAAAAATCCCTAAGCCGCGCGGTCACAATTTCAGCAAAAATCTGACCTTCAGCAATTTACTCAGAAATAGTGGCAAACTGTAGCAAACGCTCTCCTGAAAGCTTTTTCGGTGGAAACAGATGGGTTTTATCATCAGAAACAGAATAAGCCCTTGACGTCTGAACAACTTTTTTTGAAAAAATCCCTAAGCCGCGCGGTCACAATTTCAGCAAAAATCTGATGTTCTGCAATTTACTCAAAAATCCTGCAAAACTGTCACAAATGATCCCCTAAAAGGTTTTTCGGTGTAAACAGATAGGTTCTTATCATCAGAAACAGAATAAGCCCTCGACGTCTGAACAACTTTTTTTGAAAAAATCCCTAAGCCGCGCGGTCACAATTTCAGCAAAAATCTGACCTTCCGCAATTTACTCAGAAATAGTGGCAAACTGTTGCAAACGCTCTCCTGAAAGCTTTTCCGGTGGAAACAGATGGGTTTTATCATCAAAAACAGAATAAGCCCTCGGTGTCTGAAAAACTTTTTTTTGAAAAAATCCCTAAGCCGTGCGGTCACAATTTCAGCAAAAATCTGACCTTCCGCAATTTACTCAGAAATAGTGGCAAACTGTTGCAAACGCTCTCCTGAAAGCTTTTCCAGTGGAAACAGATGGGTTTTATCATCAAAAACAGAATAAGCCCTCGGTGTCTGATCACCTTTTTTTTGAAAAAATCCCTAAGCCGCGCGGTCACAATTTCAGCAAAAATCTGACGTTCTGCAATTCACTCAAAAATGCTGCCAAACTGTTGCAAACTATCCCCTGAAAGGTTTTTCGGTGGAAACAGATGGGTTTTATCATCAGAAACAGAATAAGCCCTCGACGTCTGAACAGCTTTTTTTGAAAAAATCCCTAAGCCGCGCGGTCACAATTTCAGCAAAAATCTGATGTTCTGCAATTTACTCAAAAATCCTGCAAAACTGTCACAAATGATCCCCTGAAAGGTTTTTCGGTGTAAACAGATAGGTTCTTATCATCAGAAACAGAATAAGCCCTCGACGTCTGAACAACTTTTTTTGAAAAAATCCCTAAGCCGCGCGGTCACAATTTCAGCAAAAATCTGACCTTCCGCAATTTACTCAGAAATAGTGGCAATCTGTTGCAAACGCTCTCCTGAAAGCTTTTCCGGTGGAAACAGATGGGTTTTATCATCAAAAACAGAATAAGCCCTCGGTGTCTGAACAACATTTTTGTGAAAAAATCCCTAAGCCGCGGGGTCACAATTTCAGCAAAAATCTGACGTTCTGCAATTTACTCAAAAATTCTGCCAAACTGTCACAAGTGATCCCCTGAAAGGTTTTTCGGTGGAAACAGATAGGTTTTTATCATCAGAAACAGAATAAGCCCTCGACGTGTGAACAAATTTTTTTGAAAAAATCCCTAAGCCGCGCGGTCACAATTTCAGCAAAAATCTGACGTTCTGCAATTCACTCAAAAATCCTGCCAAACTGTCACAAATGATCCCCTGAAAGGTTTTTCGGTGGAAACAGATCGGTTTTATCATCAGAAACAGAATAAGCCCTCGACGTCTGAACAACTTTTTTTGAAAAAATCCCTAAGCCGCGCGGTCACAGTTTCAGCAAAAATCTGACGTTCTGCAATTCACTCAAAAATGCTGCCAAACTGTTGCAAACTATCCCCTGAAAGGTTTTTCGGTGGAAACAGATGGGTTTTATCATCAGAAACAGAATAAGCCCTCGACGTCTGAACAACTTTTTTTGAAAAAATCCCTAAACCGCGCGGTCACAATTTCAGCAAAAATCTGATGTTCTGCAATTTACTCAAAAATCCTGCAAAACTGTCACAAATGATCCCCTGAAAGGTTTTTCGGTGTAAACAGATAGGTTCTTATCATCAGAAACAGAATAAGCCATCGACGTCTGAACAACTTTTTTTGAAAAAATCCCTAAGCCGCGCGGTCACAATTTCAGCAAAAATCTGACCTTCCGCAATTTACTCAGAAATAGTGGCAAACTGTTGCAAACGCTCTCCTGAAAGCTTTTCCGGTGGAAACAGATGGGTTTTTATCATCAGAAACAGAATTTGCCCTCGACGTCTGAACAACTTTTTTTGAAAAAATCCCTAAGCCGCGGGGTAACAATTTCAGCAAAAATCTGACGTTCTGCAATTCACTCAAAAATCCTGCCAAACTGTTGCAAATGATCCCCTGAAAGGATTTCGGTGGAAACAGATGGGTTTTATCATCAGAAACAGAATAAGCCCTCGATGTCTGAACAACTTTTTTTGAAAAAATCCCTAAGCCGCGCGGTCACAATTTCAGCAAAAATTTGACGTTCTGCAATTTACTCAAAAATCCTGCCAAACTGTCACATTTGATCCCCTGAAAGGTTTTTCGGTGGAAACAGATAGGTTTTTATCATCAGAAACAGAATAAGACCTCGACGTCTGAACAATTTTTTTTGAAAAAATCCCTAAGCCGCGCGGTCACAATTTCAGCAAAAATCTGACGTTCTGCAGTTCACTCAAAAATCCTGCCAAACTGTCACAAATGATCCCCTGAAAGGTTTTTCGGTGGAAACAGATAGGTTTTATCATCAGAAACAGAATAAGCCCTCAACGTCTGAACAATTTTTTTTGAAAAAATCCCTAAGCCGCGCGGTCACAATTTCAGCAAAAATCTGACCTTCCGCAATTTACTCAGAAATAGTGGCAAACTGTTGCAAACGCTCTCCTGAAAGCATTTCCGGTGGAAACAGATGGGTTTTTATCATCAAAAACAGAATAAGCCCTTGGTGTCTGAAAAACTTTTTTTTGAAAAAATCCCTAAGCCGCGCGTTCACAATTTCAGCAAAAATCTGACGTTCTGCAATTCACTCAAAAATGCTTCCAAACTGTTGCAAACGATCCCCTGAAAGGTTTTTCGGTGGAAACAGATGGGTTTTTATCATCAAAAACAGAATAAGCCCTCGACGTCTGAACAACTTTTTTTTGAAAAAATCCCTAAGCCGCGCGGTCACAATTTCAGCAAAAATCTGACGTTCTGCAATTCACTCAAAAATCATGCCAAACTGTCACAAATGATCCCCTGAAAGGTTTTTCGGTGGAAACAGATGGGTTTTTATCATCAGAAACAGAATTTGCACTCGACGTCTGAACAACTTTTTTTGAAAAAATCCCTAAGCCGCGCGGTCACAATTTCAGCAAAAATCTGATGTTCTGCAATATACTCAAAAATCCTGCAAAACTGTCACAAATGATCCCCTGAAAGGTTTTTCGGTGTAAACAGATAGGTTCTTATCATCAGAAACAGAATAAGCCCTCGACGTCTGAACAACTTTTTTTGAAAAAATCCCTAAGCCGCGCGGTCACAATTTCAGCAAAAATCTGACCTTCCGCAATTTACTCAGAAATAGTGGCAAACTGTCACAAATGATCCCCTGAAAGGTTTTTCGGTGGAAACAGATGGGTTTTATCATCAGAAACAGAATAAGCCCTCGACGTCTGAACAACTTTTTTTGAAAAAATCCCTAAGCCGCGCGGTCACAGTTTCAGCAAAAATCTGACGTTCTGCAATTCACTCAAAAATGCTGCCAAACTGTTGCAAACTATCCCCTGAAAGGTTTTTCGGTGGAAACAGATGGGTTTTATCATCAGAAACAGAATAAGCCCTCGACGTCTGAACAACTTTTTTTGAAAAAATCCCTAAGCCGCGCGGTCACAATTTCAGCAAAAATCTGATGTTCTGCAATTTACTCAAAAATCCTGCAAAACTGTCACAAATGATCCCCTGAAAGGTTTTTCGGTGTAAACAGATAGGTTCTTATCATCAGAAACAGAATAAGCCATCGACGTCTGAACAACTTTTTTTGAAAAAATCCCTAAGCCGCGCGGTCACAATTTCAGCAAAAATCTGACCTTCCGCAATTTACTCAGAAATAGTGGCAAACTGTTGCAAACGCTCTCCTGAAAGCTTTTCCGGTGGAAACAGATGGGTTTTATCATCAAAAACAGAATAAGCCCTCGGTGTCTGAACAACTTTTTTTTTGAAAAAATCCCTAAGCCGCGGGGTCACAATTTCAGCAAAAATTTGACGTTCTGCAATTTACTCAAAAATTCTGCCAAACTGTCACAAATGATCCCCTGAAAGGTTTTTCGGTGGAAACAGATAGGTTTTTATCATCAGAAACAGAATAAGCCCTCGATGTGTGAACAAATTTTTTTGAAAAAATCCCTAAGCCGCGCGGTCACAATTTCAGCAAAAATCTGACCTTCCGCAATTTACTCAGAAATAGTGGCAAACTGTTGCAAACGCTCTCATGAAAGCTTTTCCGGTGGAAACAGATGGGTTTTTATCATCAGAAACAGAATTTGCCCTCGACGTCTGAACAACTTTTTTTGAAAAAATCCCTAAGCCGCGGGGTAACAATTTCAGCAAAAATCTGACGTTCTGCAATTCACTCAAAAATCCTGCCAAACTGTTGCAAACGATCCCCTGAAAGGATTTCGGTGGAAACAGATGGGTTTTATCATCAGAAACAGAATAAGCCCTCGATGTCTGAACAACTTTTTTTGAAAAAATCCCTAAGCCGCGCGGTCACAATTTCAGCAAAAATTTGACGTTCTGCAATTTACTCAAAAATCCTGCCAAACTGTCACATTTGATCCCCTGAAAGGTTTTTCGGTGGAAACAGATAGGTTTTTATCATCAGAAACAGAATAAGACCTCGACGTCTGAACAATTTTTTTTTGAAAAAATCCCTAAGCCGCGCGGTCACAATTTCAGCAAAAATCTGACGTTCTGCAGTTCACTCAAAAATCCTGCCAAACTGTCACAAATGATCCCCTGAAAGGTTTTTCGGTGGAAACAGATAGGTTTTATCATCAGAAACAGAATAAGCCCTCAACGTCTGAACAATTTTTTTTGAAAAAATCCCTAAGCCGCGCGGTCACAATTTCAGCAAAAATCTGACCTTCCGCAATTTACTCAGAAATAGTGGCAAACTGTTGCAAACGCTCTCCTGAAAGCATTTCCGGTGGAAACAGATGGGTTTTTATCATCAAAAACAGAATAAGCCCTTGGTGTCTGAAAAACTTTTTTTTGAAAAAATCCCTAAGCCGCGCGTTCACAATTTCAGCAAAAATCTGACGTTCTGCAATTCACTCAAAAATGCTTCCAAACTGTTGCAAACGATCCCCTGAAAGGTTTTTCGGTGGAAACAGATGGGTTTTTATCATCAAAAACAGAATAAGCCCTCGACGTCTGAACAACTTTTTTTTGAAAAAATCCCTAAGCCGCGCGGTCACAATTTCAGCAAAAATCTGACGTTCTGCAATTCACTCAAAAATCCTGCCAAACTGTCACAAATGATCCCCTGAAAGGTTTTTCGGTGGAAACAGATGGGTTTTTATCATCAGAAACAGAATTTGCACTCGACATCTGAACAACTTTTTTTGAAAAAATCCCTAAGCCGCGCGGTCACAATTTCAGCAAAAATCTGACCTTCAGCAATTTACTCAGAAATAGTGGCAAACTGTAGCAAACGCTCTCCTGAAAGCTTTTTCGGTGGAAACAGATGGGTTTTATCATCAGAAACAGAATAAGCCCTTGACGTCTGAACAACTTTTTTTGAAAAAATCCCTAAGCCGCGCGGTCACAATTTCAGCAAAAATCTGATGTTCTGCAATTTACTCAAAAATCCTGCAAAACTGTCACAAATGATCCCCTAAAAGGTTTTTCGGTGTAAACAGATAGGTTCTTATCATCAGAAACAGAATAAGCCCTCGACGTCTGAACAACTTTTTTTGAAAAAATCCCTAAGCCGCGCGGTCACAATTTCAGCAAAAATCTGACCTTCCGCAATTTACTCAGAAATAGTGGCAAACTGTTGCAAACGCTCTCCTGAAAGCTTTTCCGGTGGAAACAGATGGGTTTTATCATCAAAAACAGAATAAGCCCTCGGTGTCTGAAAAACTTTTTTTTGAAAAAATCCCTAAGCCGTGCGGTCACAATTTCAGCAAAAATCTGACCTTCCGCAATTTACTCAGAAATAGTGGCAAACTGTTGCAAACGCTCTCCTGAAAGCTTTTCCAGTGGAAACAGATGGGTTTTATCATCAAAAACAGAATAAGCCCTCGGTGTCTGATCACCTTTTTTTTGAAAAAATCCCTAAGCCGTGCGGTCACAATTTCAGGAAAAATCTGACGTTCTGCAATTCACTCAAAAATGCTGCCAAAGTGTTGAAAACGATCCCCTGAAAGGTTTTTCGGTGGAAACAGATGGGTTTTATCATCAGAAACAGAATAAGCCCTCGACGTCTGAACAACTTTTTTTGAAAAAATCCCTAAGCCGCGCGGTCTCAATTTCAGCAAAAATCTGACGTTCTGCAATTCACTCAAAAATCCTGCCAAACTGTCACAAATGATCCCCTGAAAGGTTTTTCGGTGGAAACAGATAGGTTTTTATCATCAGAAACAGAATAAGCCCTCGACGTCTGAACAAATTTTTTTGAAAAAATCCCTAAGCCGCGCGGTCACAATTTCAGCAAAAATCTGACCTTCCGCAATTTACTCAGAAATAGTGGCAAACTGTTGCAAACGCTCTCCTGAAAGCTTTTCCGGTGGAAACAGATGGGTTTTTATCATCAGAAACAGAATTTGCCCTCGACGTCTGAACAACTTTTTTTGAAAAAATCCCTAAGCCGCGGGGTCACAATTTCAGCAAAAATCTGACGTTCTGCAATTCACTCAAAAATGCTGCCAAAGTGTTGGAAACGATCCCCTGAAAGGTTTTTCGGTGGAAACAGATGGGTTTTATCATCAGAAACAGAATAAGCCCTCGACGTCTGAACAACTTTTTTTGAAAAAATCCCTAAGCCGCGCCGTCACAATTTCAGCAAAAATTTGACGTTCTGCAATTTACTCAAAAATCCTGCCAAACTGTCACAAATGATCCCCTGAAAGGTTTTTCGGTGGAAACAGATAGGTTTTTATCATCAGAAACAGAATAAGCCCTCGACGTCTGAACAATTTTTTTTGAAAAAATCCCTAAGCCGCGCGGTCACAATTTCAGCAAAAATCTGACGTTCTGCAGTTCACTCAAAAATCCTGCCAAACTGTCACAAATGATCCCCTGAAAGGTTTTTCGGTGGAAACAGATGGGTTTTATCATCAGAAACAGAATAAGCCCTCGACGTCTGAACAACTTTTTTTGAAAAAATCCCTAAGCCGCGCGGTCACAATTTCAGCAAAAATCTGACCTTCCGCAATTTACTGAGAAATAGTGGCAAACTGTAGCAAACGCTCTCCTGAAAGCTTTTCCGGTGGAAACAGATGGGTTTTTATCATCAGAAACATAATTTGCCCTCGACGTCTGAAAAACTTTTTTTGAAAAAATCCCTAAGCCGCGCGGTCACAATTTCAGCAAAAATCTGACGTTCTGCAATTCACTCAAAAATGCTTCCAAACTGTTGCAAACGATCCCCTGAAAGGTTTTTCGGTGGAAACAGATGGGTTTTTATCATCAAAAACAGAATAAGCCCTCGACGTCTGAACAACTTTTTTTTGAAAAAATCCCTAAGCCGCGCGGTCACAATTTCAGCAAAAATCTGACGTTCTGCAATTCACTCAAAAATCCTGCCAAACTGTCAAAAATGATCCCCTGAAAGGTTTTTCGGTGGAAACAGATGGGTTTTATCATCAGAAACAGAATAAGCCCTCGACGTCTGAACAACTTTTTTTGAAAAAATCCTTAAGCCGCGCGGTCACAATTTCAGCAAAAATCTGACGTTCTGCAATTCACTCAAAAATGCTGCCAAACTGTTGCAAACTATCCCCTGAAAGGTTTTTCGGTGGAAACAGATGGGTTTTATCATCAGAAACAGAATAAGCCCTCGACGTCTGAACAACTTTTTTTGAAAAAATCCCTAAGCCGCGCGGTCACAATTTCAGCAAAAATCTGACGTTCTGCAGTTCACTCAAAAATCCTGCCAAACTGTCATAAATGATCCCCTGAAAGGTTTTTCGGTGGAAACAGATAGGTTTTTATGATCAGAAACAGAATAAGGCCTCGACGTCTGAACAACTTTTTTTGAAAAAATCCCTAAGCCGCGCGGTCACAATTTCAGCAAAAATCTGACCTTCCGCAATTTACTCAGAAATAGTGGCAAACTGTTGCAAACGCTCTCCTGAAAGCTTTTCCGGTGGAAACAGATGGGTTTTTATCATCAGAAACAGAATTTGCCCTTGACGTCTGAACAACTTTTTTTGAAAAAATCCCTAAGCCGCGGGGTCACAATTTCAGCAAAAATCTGACGTTCTGCAATTCACTCAAAAATGCTGCCAAACTGTTGCAAACGATCCCCTGAAAAGCTTTTCGGTGGAAACAGATGGGTTTTACCATCAGAAACAGAATAAGCCCTTGACGTCTGAACAACTTTTTTTGAAAAAATCCCTAAGCCACGCGGTCACAATTTTAGCAAAAATCTGACGTTCTGCAATTCACTCAAAAATGCTGCCAAAGTGTTGGAAACGATCCCCTGAAAGGTTTTTCGGTGGAAACAGATGGGTTTTATCATCAGAAACAGAATAAGCCCTCGACGTCTGAACAACTTTTTATGAAAAAATCCCTAAGCCGCGCGGTCACAATTTCAGCAAAAATCTGACCTTCCGCAATTTACTGAGAAATAGTGGCAAACTGTAGCAAACGCTCTCCTGAACGCTTTTCCGGTGGAAACAGATGGGTTTTTATCATCAGAAACATAATTTGCCCTCGACGTCTGAAAAACTTTTTTTGAAAAAATCCCTAAGCCGCGGGGTCACAATTTCAGCAAAAATCTGACGTTCTGCAATTCACTCAAAAATGCTTCCAAACTGTTGCAAACGATCCCCTGAAAGGTTTTTCGGTGGAAACAGATGGGTTTTTATCATCAAAAACAGAATAAGCCCTCGACGTCTGAACAACTTTTTTTTGAAAAAATCCCTAAGCCGCGCGGTCACAATTTCAGCAAAAATCTGACGTTCTGCAATTCACTCAAAAATCCTGCCAAACTGTCAAAAATGATCCCCTGAAAGGTTTTTCGGTGGAAACAGATGGGTTTTATCATCAGAAACAGAATAAGCCCTCGACGTCTGAACAACTTTTTTTGAAAAAATCCCTAAGCCGCGCGGTCACAATTTCAGCAAAAATCTGACCTTCCGCAATTTACTCAGAAATAGTGGCAAACTGTTGCAAACGCTCTCCTGAAAGCTTTTCCGGTGGAAACAGATGGGTTTTATCATCAAAAACAGAATAAGCCCTCGGTGTCTGAAAAACTTTTTTTTGAAAAAATCCCTAAGCCGTGCGGTCACAATTTCAGCAAAAATCTGACCTTCCGCAATTTACTCAGAAATAGTGGCAAACTGTTGCAAACGCTCTCCTGAAAGCTTTTCCAGTGGAAACAGATGGGTTTTATCATCAAAAACAGAATAAGCCCTCGGTGTCTGATCACCTTTTTTTTGAAAAAATCCCTAAGCCGTGCGGTCACAATTTCAGGAAAAATCTGACGTTCTGCAATTCACTCAAAAATGCTGCCAAAGTGTTGAAAACGATCCCCTGAAAGGTTTTTCGGTGGAAACAGATGGGTTTTATCATCAGAAACAGAATAAGCCCTCGACGTCTGAACAACTTTTTTTGAAAAAATCCCTAAGCCGCGCGGTCACAATTTCAGCAAAAATCTGACGTTCTGCAATTCACTCAAAAATCCTGCCAAACTGTCACAAATGATCCCCTGAAAGGTTTTTCGGTGGAAACAGATAGGTTTTTATCATCAGAAACAGAATAAGCCCTCGACGTCTGAACAAATTTTTTTGAAAAAATCCCTAAGCCGCGCGGTCACAATTTCAGCAAAAATCTGACCTTCCGCAATTTACTCAGAAATAGTGGCAAACTGTTGCAAACGCTCTCCTGAAAGCTTTTCCGGTGGAAACAGATGGGTTTTTATCATCAGAAACAGAATTTGCCCTCGACGTCTGAACAACTTTTTTTGAAAAAATCCCTAAGCCGCGGGGTCACAATTTCAGCAAAAATCTGACGTTCTGCAATTCACTCAAAAATGCTGCCAAAGTGTTGGAAACGATCCCCTGAAAGGTTTTTCGGTGGAAACAGATGGGTTTTATCATCAGAAACAGAATAAGCCCTCGACGTCTGAACAACTTTTTTTGAAAAAATCCCTAAGCCGCGCCGTCACAATTTCAGCAAAAATTTGACGTTCTGCAATTTACTCAAAAATCCTGCCAAACTGTCACAAATGATCCCCTGAAAGGTTTTTCGGTGGAAACAGATAGGTTTTTATCATCAGAAACAGAATAAGCCCTCGACGTCTGAACAATTTTTTTTGAAAAAATCCCTAAGCCGCGCGGTCACAATTTCAGCAAAAATCTGACGTTCTGCAGTTCACTCAAAAATCCTGCCAAACTGTCACAAATGATCCCCTGAAAGGTTTTTCGGTGGAAACAGATGGGTTTTATCATCAGAAACAGAATAAGCCCTCGACGTCTGAACAACTTTTTTTGAAAAAATCCCTAAGCCGCGCGGTCACAATTTCAGCAAAAATCTGACCTTCCGCAATTTACTGAGAAATAGTGGCAAACTGTAGCAAACGCTCTCCTGAAAGCTTTTCCGGTGGAAACCGATGGGTTTTTATCATCAGAAACATAATTTGCCCTCGACGTCTGAAAAACTTTTTTTGAAAAAATCCCTAAGCCGCGCGGTCACAATTTCAGCAAAAATCTGACGTTCTGCAATTCACTCAAAAATGCTTCCAAACTGTTGCAAACGATCCCCTGAAAGGTTTTTCGGTGGAAACAGATGGGTTTTTATCATCAAAAACAGAATAAGCCCTCGACGTCTGAACAACTTTTTTTTGAAAAAATCCCTAAGCCGCGCGGTCACAATTTCAGCAAAAATCTGACGTTCTGCAATTCACTCAAAAATCCTGCCAAACTGTCAAAAATGATCCCCTGAAAGGTTTTTCGGTGGAAACAGATGGGTTTTATCATCAGAAACAGAATAAGCCCTCGACGTCTGAACAACTTTTTTTGAAAAAATCCTTAAGCCGCGCGGTCACAATTTCAGCAAAAATCTGACGTTCTGCAATTCACTCAAAAATGCTGCCAAACTGTTGCAAACTATCCCCTGAAAGGTTTTTCGGTGGAAACAGATGGGTTTTATCATCAGAAACAGAATAAGCCCTCGACGTCTGAACAACTTTTTTTGAAAAAATCCCTAAGCCGCGCGGTCACAATTTCAGCAAAAATCTGACGTTCTGCAGTTCACTCAAAAATCCTGCCAAACTGTCACAAATGATCCCCTGAAAGGTTTTTCGGTGGAAACAGATAGGTTTTTATGATCAGAAACAGAATAAGGCCTCGACGTCTGAACAACTTTTTTTGAAAAAATCCCTAAGCCGCGCGGTCACAATTTCAGCAAAAATCTGACCTTCCGCAATTTACTCAGAAATAGTGGCAAACTGTTGCAAACGCTCTCCTGAAAGCTTTTCCGGTGGAAACAGATGGGTTTTTATCATCAGAAACAGAATTTGCCCTTGACGTCTGAACAACTTTTTTTGAAAAAATCCCTAAGCCGCGGGGTCACAATTTCAGCAAAAATCTGACGTTCTGCAATTCACTCAAAAATGCTGCCAAACTGTTGCAAACGATCCCCTGAAAAGCTTTTCGGTGGAAACAGATGGGTTTTACCATCAGAAACAGAATAAGCCCTTGACGTCTGAACAACTTTTTTTGAAAAAATCCCTAAGCCACGCGGTCACAATTTTAGCAAAAATCTGACGTTCTGCAATTCACTCAAAAATGCTGCCAAAGTGTTGGAAACGATCCCCTGAAAGGTTTTTCGGTGGAAACAGATGGGTTTTATCATCAGAAACAGAATAAGCCCTCGACGTCTGAACAACTTTTTTTGAAAAAATCCCTAAGCCGCGCGGTCACAATTTCAGCAAAAATCTGACCTTCCGCAATTTACTGAGAAATAGTGGCAAACTGTAGCAAACGCTCTCCTGAACGCTTTTCCGGTGGAAACAGATGGGTTTTTATCATCAGAAACATAATTTGCCCTCGACGTCTGAAAAACTTTTTTTGAAAAAATCCCTAAGCCGCGCGGTCACAATTTCAGCAAAAATCTGAGGTTCTGCAATTCACTCAAAAATGCTTCCAAACTGTTGCAAACGATCCCCTGAAAGGTTTTTCGGTGGAAACAGATGGGTTTTTATCATCAAAAACAGAATAAGCCCTCGACGTCTGAACAACTTTTTTTTGAAAAAATCCCTAAGCCGCGCGGTCACAATTTCAGCAAAAATCTGACGTTCTGCAATTCACTCAAAAATCCTGCCAAACTGTCAAAAATGATCCCCTGAAAGGTTTTTCGGTGGAAACAGATGGGTTTTATCATCAGAAACAGAATAAGCCCTCGACGTCTGAACAACTTTTTTTGAAAAAATCCTTAAGCCGCGCGGTCACAATTTCAGCAAAAATCTGACGTTCTGCAATTCACTCAAAAATGCTGCCAAACTGTTGCAAACTATCCCCTGAAAGGTTTTTCGGTGGAAACAGATGGGTTTTATCATCAGAAACAGAATAAGCCCTCGACGTCTGAACAGCTTTTTTTGAAAAAATCCCTAAGCCGCGCGGTCACAATTTCAGCAAAAATCTGATGTTCTGCAATTTACTCAAAAATCCTGCAAAACTGTCACAAATGATCCCCTGAAAGGTTTTTCGGTGTAAACAGATAGGTTCTTATCATCAGAAACAGAATAAGCCCTCGACGTCTGAACAACTTTTTTTGAAAAAATCCCTAAGCCGCGCGGTCACAATTTCAGCAAAAATCTGACCTTCCGCAATTTACTCAGAAATAGTGGCAAACTGTTGCAAACGCTCTCCTGAAAGCTTTTCCGGTGGAAACAGATGGGTTTTTATCATCAGAAACAGAATTTGCCCTCGACGTCTGAACAACTTTTTTTCAAAAAATCCCTAAGCCGCGGTGTCACAATTTCAGCAAAAATCTGACGTTCTGCAATTCACTCAAAAATGCTGCCAAACTGTTGCAAACGATCCCCTGAAAAGTTTTTCGGTGGAAACAGATGGGTTTTACCATCAGAAACAGAATAAGCCCTTGACGTCTGAACAACTTTTTTGGAAAAAATCCCTAAGCCGCGCGGTCACAATTTCAGCAAAAATCTGACGTTCTGCAATTTACTCAAAAATCCTGCAAAACTGTCACAAATGATCCCCTGAAAGGTTTTTCGGTGTAAACAGATAGGTTCTTATCATCAGAAACAGAATAAGCCCTCGACGTCTGAACAACTTTTTTTGAAAAAATCCCTAAGCCGCGCGGTCACAATTTCAGCAAAAATCTGACCTTCCGCAATTTACTCAGAAATAGTGGCAAACTGTTGCAAACGCTCTGCTGAAAGCGCTTCCGGTGGAAACAGATGGGTTTTTATCATCAGAAACAGAATTTGCACTCGACGTCTGAACAACTTTTTTTGAAAAAATCCCTAAGCCGCGCGGTCACAATTTCAGCAAAAATCTGATGTTCTGCAATTTACTCAAAAATCCTGCAAAACTGTCACAAATGATCCCCTGAAAGGTTTTTCGGTGTAAACAGATAGGTTCTTATCATCAGAAACAGAATAAGCCATCGACGTCTGAACAACTTTTTTTGAAAAAATCCCTAAGCCGCGCGGTCACAATTTCAGCAAAAATCTGACCTTCCGCAATTTACTCAGAAATAGTGGCAAACTGTTGCAAACGCTCTCCTGAAAGCTTTTCCGGTGGAAACAGATGGGTTTTATCATCAAAAACAGAATAAGCCCTCGGTGTCTGAACAACTTTTTTTTTGAAAAAATCCCTAAGCCGCGGGGTAACAATTTCAGCAAAAATCTGACGTTCTGCAATTCACTCAAAAATCCTGCCAAACTGTTGCAAACGATCCCCTGAAAGGATTTCGGTGGAAACAGATGGGTTTTATCATCAGAAACAGAATAAGCCCTCGATGTCTGAACAACTTTTTTTGAAAAAATCCCTAAGCCGCGCGGTCACAATTTCAGCAAAAATTTGACGTTCTGCAATTTACTCAAAAATCCTGCCAAACTGTCACATTTGATCCCCTGAAAGGTTTTTCGGTGGAAACAGATAGGTTTTTATCATCAGAAACAGAGTAAGACCTCGACGTCTGAACAATTTTTTTTGAAAAAATCCCTAAGCCGCGCGGTCACAATTTCAGCAAAAATCTGACGTTCTGCAGTTCACTCAAAAATCCTGCCAAACTGTCACAAATGATCCCCTGAAAGGTTTTTCGGTGGAAACAGATAGGTTTTATCATCAGAAACAGAATAAGCCCTCAACGTCTGAACAATTTTTTTTGAAAAAATCCCTAAGCCGCGCGGTCACAATTTCAGCAAAAATCTGACGTTCTGCAATTTACTCAAAAATGCTGCCAAACTGTTGCAAACTATCCCCTGAAAGGTTTTTCGGTGGAAACAGATGGGTTTTATCATCAGAAACAGAATAAGCCCTCGACGTCTGAACAACTTTTTTTGAAAAAATCCCTAAGCCGCGCGGTCACAATTTCAGCAAAAATCTGACCTTCCGCAATTTACTCAGAAATAGTGGCAAACTGTTGCAAACGCTCTCCTGAAAGCTTTTCCGGTGGAAACAGATGGGTTTTATCATCAAAAACAGAATAAGCCCTCGGTGTCTGAACAACTTTTTTTTGAAAAAATCCCTAAGCCGCGGGGTCACAATTTCAGCAAAAATTTGACGTTCTGCAATTTACTCAAAAATTCTGCCAAACTGTCACAAATGATCCCCTGAAAGGTTTTTCGGTGGAAACAGATAGGTTTTTATCATCAGAAACAGAATAAGCCCTCGACGTGTGAACAAATTTTTTTGAAAAAATCCCTAAGCCGCGCGGTCACAATTTCAGCAAAAATCTGACCTTCCGCAATTTACTCAGAAATAATGGCAAACTGTAGCAAACGCTCTCCTGAAAGCTTTTCCGGTGGAAACAGATGGTTTTTTATCATCAGAAACAGAATAAGCCCTTGACGTCTGAACAACCTTTTTTGAAAAAATCCCTAAGCCGCGCAGTCACAATTTCAGCAAAAATCTGACGTTCTGCAGTTCACTCAAAAATCCTGCCAAACTGTCACAAATGATCCCCTGAAAGGTTTTTCGGTGGAAACAGATAGGTTTTATCATCAGAAACAGAATAAGCCCTCAACGTCTGAACAATTTTTTTTGAAAAAATCCCTAAGCCGCGCGGTCACAATTTCAGCAAAAATCTGACGTTCTGCAATTCACTCAAAAATGCTGCCAAACTGTTGCAAACTATCCCCTGAAAGGTTTTTCGGTGGAAACAGATGGGTTTTATCATCAGAAACAGAATAAGCCCTCGACGTCTGAACAACTTTTTTTGAAAAAATCCCTAAGCCGCGCGGTCACAATTTCAGCAAAAATCTGACCTTCCGCAATTTACTCAGAAATAGTGGCAAACTGTTGCAAACGCTCTCCTGAAAGCTTTTCCGGTGGAAACAGATGGGTTTTATCATCAAAAACAGAATAAGCCCTCGGTGTCTGAACAACTTTTTTTTGAAAAAATCCCTAAGCCGCGGGGTCACAATTTCAGCAAAAATTTGACGTTCTGCAATTTACTCAAAAATTCTGCCAAACTGTCACAAATGATCCCCTGAAAGGTTTTTCGGTGGAAACAGATAGGTTTTTATCATCAGAAACAGAATAAGCCATCGACGTGTGAACAAATTTTTTTGAAAAAATCCCTAAGCCGCGCGGTCACAATTTCAGCAAAAAACTGACCTTCCGCAATTTACTCAGAAATAGTGGCAAACTGTAGCAAACGCTCTCCTGAAAGCTTTTCCGGTGGAAACAGATGGTTTTTTATCATCAGAAACAGAATAAGCCCTTGACGTCTGAACAACCTTTTTTGAAAAAATCCCTAAGCCGCGCAGTCACAATTTCAGCAAAAATCTGACGTTCTGCAGTTCACTCAAAAATCCTGCCAAACTGTCACAAACGATCCCCTGAAAGGTTTTTCGTTGGAAACAGATAGGTTTTATCATCAGAAACAGAATAAGCCCTCGATGTCTGAACAATTTTTTTTGAAAAAATCCCTAAGCCGCGCGGTCACAATTTCAGCAAAAATCTGACGTTCTGCAGTTCACTCAAAAATCCTGCCAAACTGTTGCAAACGATCCCCTGAAAGGTTTTTCGGTGGAAACAGATGGGTTTTACCATCAGAAACAGAATAAGCCCTCGACGTCTGAACAACTTTTTTTGAAAAAATCCCTAAGCCGCGCGGTCACAATTTCAGCAAAAATCTGACCTTCCGCAATTTACTCAGAAATAGTGGCAAACTGTTGCAAACGCTCTCCTGAAAGCGCTTCCGGTGGAAACAGATGGGTTTTTATCATCAGAAACAGAATTTGCACTCGACGTCTGAACAACTTTTTTTGAAAAAATCCCTAAGCCGCGCGGTCACAATTTCAGAAAAAATCTGACGTTCTGCAGTTCACTCAAAAATCCTGCCAAACTGTCGCAAATGATCCCCTGAAAGGTTTTTCGGTGGAAACAGATAGGTTTTTATCATCAGAAACAGAATAAGGCCTCGACGTCTGAACAACTTTTTTTGAAAAAATCCCTAAGCCGCGCGGTCACAATTTCAGCAAAAATCTGACCTTCCGCAATTTACTCAGAAATAGTGGCAAACTGTTGCAAACGCTCTCCTGAAAGCTTTTCCGGTGGAAACAGATGGGTTTTTATCATCAGAAACAGAATTTGCCCTCGACGTCTGAACAACTTTTTTTGAAAAAATCCCTAAGCCGCGGGGTCACAATTTCAGCAAAAATCTGACGTTCTGCAATTCACTCAAAAATGCTGCCAAACTGTTGCAAACGATCCCCTGAAAAGTTTTTCGGTGGAAACAGATGGGTTTTACCATCAGAAACAGAATAAGCCCTTGACGTCTGAACAACTTTTTTTGAAAAAATCCCTAAGCCGCGCGGTCACAATTTCAGCAAAAATCTGACGTTCTGCAATTTACTCAAAAATCCTGCAAAACTGTCACAAATGATCCCCTGAAAGCTTTTTCGGTGTAAACAGATAGGTTCTTATCATCAGAAACAGAATAAGCCCTCGACGTCTGAACAACTTTTTTTGAAAAAATCCCTAAGCCGCGCGGTCACAATTTCAGCAAAAATCTGACGTTCTGCAATTCACTCAAAAATGCTTCCAAACTGTTGCAAACGATCCCCTGAAAGGTTTTTCGGTGGAAACAGATGGGTTTTTATCATCAAAAACAGAATAAGCCCTCGACGTCTGAACAACTTTTTTTTGAAAAAATCCCTAAGCCGCGCGGTCACAATTTCAGCAAAAATCTGACCTTCCGCAATTTACTCAGAAATAGTGGCAAACTGTTGCAAACGCTCTCCTGAAAGCTTTTCCGGTGGAAACAGATGGGTTTTTATCATCAGAAACAGAATTTGCCCTCGACGTCTGAACAACTTTTTTTCAAAAAATCCCTAAGCCGCGGTGTCACAATTTCAGCAAAAATCTGACGTTCTGCAATTCACTCAAAAATGCTGCCAAACTGTTGCAAACGATCCCCTGAAAAGTTTTTCGGTGGAAACAGATGGGTTTTACCATCAGAAACAGAATAAGCCCTTGACGTCTGAACAACTTTTTTGGAAAAAATCCCTAAGCCGCGCGGTCACAATTTCAGCAAAAATCTGACGTTCTGCAATTTACTCAAAAATCCTGCAAAACTGTCACAAATGATCCCCTGAAAGGTTTTTCGGTGTAAACAGATAGGTTCTTATCATCAGAAACAGAATAAGCCCTCGACGTCTGAACAACTTTTTTTGAAAAAATCCCTAAGCCGCGCGGTCACAATTTCAGCAAAAATCTGACCTTCCGCAATTTACTCAGAAATAGTGGCAAACTGTTGCAAACGCTCTCCTGAAAGCGCTTCCGGTGGAAACAGATGGGTTTTTATCATCAGAAACAGAATTTGCACTCGACGTCTGAACAACTTTTTTTGAAAAAATCCCTAAGCCGCGCGGTCACAATTTCAGAAAAAATCTGACGTTCTGCAGTTCACTCAAAAATCCTGCCAAACTGTCGCAAATGATCCCCTGAAAGGTTTTTCGGTGGAAACAGATAGGTTTTTATCATCAGAAACAGAATAAGGCCTCGACGTCTGAACAACTTTTTTTGAAAAAATCCCTAAGCCGCGCGGTCACAATTTCAGCAAAAATCTGACCTTCCGCAATTTACTCAGAAATAGTGGCAAACTGTTGCAAACGCTCTCCTGAAAGCTTTTCCGGTGGAAACAGATGGGTTTTTTATCATCAGAAACAGAATTTGCCCTCGACGTCTGAACAACTTTTTTTGAAAAAATCCCTAAGCCGCGGGGTCACAATTTCAGCAAAAATCTGACGTTCTGCAATTCACTCAAAAATGCTGCCAAACTGTTGCAAACGATCCCCTGAAAAGTTTTTCGGTGGAAACAGATGGGTTTTACCATCAGAAACAGAATAAGCCCTTGACGTCTGAACAACTTTTTTTGAAAAAATCCCTAAGCCGCGCGGTCACAATTTCAGCAAAAATCTGACGTTCTGCAATTTACTCAAAAATCCTGCAAAACTGTCACAAATGATCCCCTGAAAGCTTTTTCGGTGTAAACAGATAGGTTCTTATCATCAGAAACAGAATAAGCCCTCGACGTCTGAACAACTTTTTTTGAAAAAATCCCTAAGCCGCGCGGTCACAATTTCAGCAAAAATCTGACGTTCTGCAATTCACTCAAAAATGCTTCCAAACTGTTGCAAACGATCCCCTGAAAGGTTTTTCGGTGGAAACAGATGGGTTTTTATCATCAAAAACAGAATAAGCCCTTGACGTCTGAACAACTTTTTTTGAAAAAATCCCTAAGCCGCGCGGTCACAATTTCAGCAAAAATCTGATGTTCTGCAATTTACTCAAAAATCCTGCAAAACTGTCACAAATGATCCCCTAAAAGGTTTTTCGGTGTAAACAGATAGGTTCTTATCATCAGAAACAGAATAAGCCCTCGACGTCTGAACAACTTTTTTTGAAAAAATCCCTAAGCCGCGCGGTCACAATTTCAGCAAAAATCTGACCTTCCGCAATTTACTCAGAAATAGTGGCAAACTGTTGCAAACGCTCTCCTGAAAGCTTTTCCGGTGGAAACAGATGGGTTTTATCATCAAAAACAGAATAAGCCCTCGGTGTCTGAAAAACTTTTTTTTGAAAAAATCCCTAAGCCGTGCGGTCACAATTTCAGCAAAAATCTGACCTTCCGCAATTTACTCAGAAATAGTGGCAAACTTTTGCAAACGCTCTCCTGAAAGCTTTTCCAGTGGAAACAGATGGGTTTTATCATCAAAAACAGAATAAGCCCTCGGTGTCTGATCACCTTTTTTTTGAAAAAATCCCTAAGCCGTGCGGTCACAATTTCAGGAAAAATCTGACGTTCTGCAATTCACTCAAAAATGCTGCCAAAGTGTTGAAAACGATCCCCTGAAAGGTTTTTCGGTGGAAACAGATAGGTTTTTATCATCAGAAACAGAATAAGCCCTCGACGTCTGAACAAATTTTTTTGAAAAAATCCCTAAGCCGCGCGGTCACAATTTCAGCAAAAATCTGACCTTCCGCAATTTACTCAGAAATAGTGGCAAACTGTTGCAAACGCTCTCCTGAAAGCTTTTCCGGTGGAAACAGATGGGTTTTTATCATCAGAAACAGAATTTGCTCTCGACGTCTGAACAACTTTTTTTGAAAAAAGCCCTAAGCCGCGCGGTCACAATTTCAGCAAAAATCTGACGTTCTGCAATTCACTCAAAAATGCTGCCAAAGTGTTGGAAACGATCCCCTGAAAGGTTTTTCGGTGGAAACAGATGGGTTTTATCATCAGAAACAGAATAAGCCCTCGACGTCTGAACAACTTTTTTTGAAAAAATCCCTAAGCCGCGCGGTCACAATTTCAGCAAAAATTTGACGTTCTGCAATTTACTCAAAAATCCTGCCAAACTGTCACAAATGATCCCCTGAAAGGTTTTTCGGTGGAAACAGATAGGTTTTTATCATCAGAAACAGAATAAGCCCTCAACGTCTGAACAATTTTTTTTGAAAAAATCCCTAAGCCGCGCGGTCACAATTTCAGCAAAAATCTGACGTTCTGCAGTTCACTCAAAAATCCTGCCAAACTGTCACAAATGATCCCCTGAAAGGTTTTTCGGTGGAAACAGATAGGTTTTTATCATCAGAAACAGAATAAGCCCTCGACGTCTGAACAACTTTTTTTGAAAAAATCCCTAAGCCGCGCGGTCACAATTTCAGCAAAAATCTGACCTTCCGCAATTTACTCAGAAATAGTGGCAAACTGTTGCAAACGCTCTCCTGAAAGCTTTTCCGGTGGAAACAGATGGGTTTTTATCATCAGAAACAGAATTTGCCCTTGACGTCTGAACAACTTTTTTTGAAAAAATCCCTAAGCCGCGGGGTCACAATTTCAGCAAAAATCTGACGTTCTGCAATTCACTCAAAAATGCTGCCAAACTGTTGCAAACGATCCCCTGAAAAGTTTTTCGTTGGAAACAGATGGGTTTTACCATCAGAAACAGAATAAGCCCTTGACGTCTGAACAACTTTTTTTGAAAAAATCCCTAAGCCGCGCGGTCACAATTTCAGCAAAAATCTGATGTTCTGCAATTTACTCAAAAATCCTGCAAAACTGTCACAAATGATCCCCTGAAAGGTTTTTCGGTGGAAACAGATGGGTTTTTATCATCAGAAACAGAATTTGCACTCGACGTCTGAACAACTTTTTTTGAAAAAATCCCTAAGCCGCGCGGTCACAATTTCAGCAAAAATCTGACCTTCCGCAATTTACTCAGAAATAGTGGCAAACTGTAGCAAACGCTCTCCTGAAAGCTTTTTCGGTGGAAACAGATGGGTTTTATCATCAGAAACAGAATAAGCCCTTGACGTCTGAACAACTTTTTTTGAAAAAATCCCTAAGCCGCGCGGTCACAATTTCAGCAAAAATCTGATGTTCTGCAATTTACTCAAAAATCCTGCAAAACTGTCACAAATGATCCCCTGAAAGGTTTTTCGGTGTAAACAGATAGGTTCTTATCATCAGAAACAGAATAAGCCCTCGACGTCTGAACAACTTTTTTTGAAAAAATCCCTAAGCCGCGCGGTCACAATTTCAGCAAAAATCTGACCTTCCGCAATTTACTCAGAAATAGTGGCAAACTGTTGCAAACGCTCTCCTGAAAGCTTTTCCGGTGGAAACAGATGGGTTTTATCATCTAAAACAGAATAAGCCCTCGGTGTCTGAAAAACTTTTTTTTGAAAAAATCCCTAAGCCGTGTGGTCACAATTTCAGCAAAAATTTGACGTTCTGCAATTTACTCAAAAATTCTGCCAAACTGTCACAAACGATTCCCTGAAAGGTTTTTCGGTGGAAACAGATGGGTTTTATCATCAGAAACAGAATAAGCCCTCGACGTCTGAACAATTTTTTTTGAAAAAATCCCTAAGCCGCGCGGTCACAATTTCAGCAAAAATCTGACGTTCTGCAGTTCACTCAAAAATCCTGCCAAACTGTCACAAATGATCCCCTGAAAGGTTTTTCGGTGGAAACAGATAGGTTTTTATGATCAGAAACAGAATAAGGCCTCGACGTCTGAACAACTTTTTTTGAAAAAATCCCTAAGCCGCGCGGTAACAATTTCAGCAAAAATCTGACCTTCCGCAATTTACTCAGAAATAGTGGCAAACTGTTGCAAACGCTCTCCTGAAAGCTTTTCCGGTGGAAACAGATGGGTTTTTATCATCAGAAACAGAATTTGCCCTTGACGTCTGAACAACTTTTTTTGAAAAAATCCCTAAGCCGCGGGGTCACAATTTCAGCAAAAATCTGACGTTCTGCAATTCACTCAAAAATGCTGCCAAACTGCTGCAAACGATCCCCTGAAAAGTTTTTCGGTGGAAACAGATGGGTTTTACCATCAGAAACAGAATAAGCCCTTGACGTCTGAACAACTTTTTTTGAAAAAATCCCTAAGGCGCGCGGTCACAATTTCAGCAAAAATCTGACGTTCTGCAATTTACTCAAAAATCCTGCAAAACTGTCACAAATGATCCCCTGAAAGGTTTTTCGGTGTAAACAGATAGGTTCTTATCATCAGAAACAGAATAAGCCCTCGACGTCTGAACAACTTTTTTTGAAAAAATCCCTAAGCCGCGCGGTCACAATTTCAGCAAAAATCTGACCTTCCGCAATTTACTCAGAAATAGTGGCAAACTGTTGCAAACGCTCTCCTGAAAGCGCTTCCGGTGGAAACAGATGGGTTTTTATCATCAGAAACAGAATTTGCACTCGACGTCTGAACAACTTTTTTTGAAAAAATCCCTAAGCCGCGCGGTCACAATTTCAGCAAAAATCTGACCTTCCGCAATTTACTCAGAAATAGTGGCAAACTGTTGCAAACGCTCTCCTGAAAGCGCTTCCGGTGGAAACAGATGGGTTTTTATCATCAGAAACAGAATTTGCACTCGACGTCTGAACAACTTTTTTTGAAAAAATCCCTAAGCCGCGGGGTCACAATTTCAGCAAAAATCTGACGTTCTGCAATTCACTCAAAAATGCTTCCAAACTGTTGCAAACGATCCCCTGAAAGGTTTTTCGGTGGAAACAGATGGGTTTTTATCATCAAAAACAGAATAAGCCCTCGACGTCTGAACAACTTTTTTTTGAAAAAATCCCTAAGCCGCGCGGTCACAATTTTAGCAAAAATCTGACGTTCTGCAATTCACTCAAAAATGCTGCCAAAGTGTTGGAAACGATCCCCTGAAAGGTTTTTCGGTGGAAACAGATGGGTTTTATCATCAGAAACAGAATAAGCCCTCGACGTCTGAACAACTTTTTTTGAAAAAATCCCTAAGCCGCGCGGTCACAATTTCAGCAAAAATCTGACCTTCCGCAATTTACTGAGAAATAGTGGCAAACTGTAGCAAACGCTCTCCTGAAAGCTTTTCCGGTGGAAACAGATGGGTTTTTATCATCAGAAACATAATTTGCCCTCGACGTCTGAAAAACTTTTTTTGAAAAAATCCCTAAGCCGCGCGGTCACAATTTCAGCAAAAATCTGACGTTCTGCAATTCACTCAAAAATGCTTCCAAACTGTTGCAAACGATCCCCTGAAAGGTTTTTCGGTGGAAACAGATGGGTTTTTATCATCAGAAACAGAATAAGCCCTCGACGTCTGAACAACTTTTTTTTGAAAAAATCCCTAAGCCGCGCGGTCACAATTTCAGCAAAAATCTGACGTTCTGCAATTCACTCAAAAATCCTGCCAAACTGTCAAAAATGATCCCCTGAAAGGTTTTTCGGTGGAAACAGATGGGTTTTATCATCAGAAACAGAATAAGCCCTCGACGTCTGAACAACTTTTTTTGAAAAAATCCTTAAGCCGCGCGGTCACAATTTCAGCAAAAATCTGACGTTCTGCAATTCACTCAAAAATGCTGCCAAACTGTTGCAAACTATCCCCTGAAAGGTTTTTCTGTGGAAACCGATGGGTTTTATCATCAGAAACAGAATAAGCCCTCGACGTCTGAACAACTTTTTTTGAAAAAATCCCTAAGCCGCGCGGTCACAATTTCAGCAAAAATCTGATGTTCTGCAATTTACTCAAAAATCCTGCAAAACTGTCACAAATGATCCCCTGAAAGGTTTTTCGGTGTAAACAGATAGGTTCTTATCATCAGAAACAGAATAAGCCCTCGACGTCTGAACAACTTTTTTTGAAAAAATCCCTAAGCCGCGCGGTCACAATTTCAGCAAAAATCTGACCTTCCGCAATTTACTCAGAAATAGTGGCAATCTGTTGCAAACGCTCTCCTGAAAGCTTTTCCGGTGGAAACAGATGGGTTTTATCATCAAAAACAGAATAAGCCCTCGGTGTCTGAACAACTTTTTTTTGAAAAAATCCCTAAGCCGCGGGGTCACAATTTCAGCAAAAATCTGACGTTCTGCAATTTACTCAAAAATTCTGCCAAACTGTCACAAATGATCCCCTGAAAGGTTTTTCGGTGGAAACAGATAGGTTTTTATCATCAGAAACAGAATAAGCCCTCGACGTGTGAACAAATTTTTTTGAAAAAATCCCTAAGCCGCGCGGTCACAATTTCAGCAAAAATCTGACGTTCTGCAATTCACTCAAAAATCCTGCCAAACTGTCACAAATGATCCCCTGAAAGGTTTTTCGGTGGAAACAGATGGGTTTTATCATCAGAAACAGAATAAGCCCTCGACGTCTGAACAACTTTTTTTGAAAAAATCCCTAAGCCGCGCGGTCACAATTTCAGCAAAAATCTGACGTTCTGCAATTCACTCAAAAATGCTGCCAAACTGTTGCAAACTATCCCCTGAAAGGTTTTTCGGTGGAAACAGATGGGTTTTATCATCAGAAACAGAATAAGCCCTCGACGTCTGAACAACTTTTTTTGAAAAAATCCCTAAGCCGCGCGGTCACAATTTCAGCAAAAATCTGATGTTCTGCAATTTACTCAAAAATCCTGCAAAACTGTCACAAATGATCCCCTGAAAGGTTTTTCGGTGTAAACAGATAGGTTCTTATCATCAGAAACAGAATAAGCCATCGACGTCTGAACAACTTTTTTTGAAAAAATCCCTAAGCCGCGCGGTCACAATTTCAGCAAAAATCTGACCTTCCGCAATTTACTCAGAAATAGTGGCAAACTGTTGCAAACGCTCTCCTGAAAGCTTTTCCGGTGGAAACAGATGGGTTTTATCATCAAAAACAGAATAAGCCCTCGGTGTCTGAACAACTTTTTTTTGAAAAAATCCCTAAGCCGCGGGGTCACAATTTCAGCAAAAATTTGACGTTCTGCAATTTACTCAAAAATTCTGCCAAACTGTCACAAATGATCCCCTGAAAGGTTTTTCGGTGGAAACAGATAGGTTTTTATCATCAGAAACAGAATAAGCCCTCGACGTGTGAACAATTTTTTTTGAAAAAATCCCTAAGCCGCGCGGTCACAATTTCAGCAAAAATCTGACCTTCCGCAATTTACTCAGAAATAGTGGCAAACTGTAGCAAACGCTCTCCTGAAAGCTTTTCCGGTGGAAACAGATGGTTTTTTATCATCAGAAACAGAATAAGCCCTTGACGTCTGAACAACCTTTTTTGAAAAAATCCCTAAGCCGCGGGGTCACAATTTCAGCAAAAATCTGACGTTCTGCAATTTACTCAAAAATGCTTCCAAACTGTTGCAAACGATCCCCTGAAAGGATTGCGGTGGAAACAGATGGGTTTTATCATCAGAAACAGAATAAGCCCTCGATGTCTGAACAACTTTTTTTGAAAAAATCCCTAAGCCGCGCGGTCACAATTTCAGCAAAAATTTGACGTTCTGCAATTTACTCAAAAATCCTGCCAAACTGTCACATTTGATCCCCTGAAAGGTTTTTCGGTGGAAACAGATAGGTTTTTATCATCAGAAACAGAATAAGACCTCGACGTCTGAACAATTTTTTTTGAAAAAATCCCTAAGCCGCGCGGTCACAATTTCAGCAAAAATCTGACGTTCTGCAGTTCACTCAAAAATCCTGCCAAACTGTCACAAATGATCCCCTGAAAGGTTTTTCGGTGGAAACAGATAGGTTTTATCATCAGAAACAGAATAAGCCCTCAACGTCTGAACAATTTTTTTTGAAAAAATCCCTAAGCCGCGCGGTCACAATTTCAGCAAAAATCTGACGTTCTGCAATTTACTCAAAAATTCTGCCAAACTGTCACAAATGATCCCCTGAAAGGTTTTTCGGTGGAAACAGATAGGTTTTTATCATCAGAAACAGAATAAGCCCTCGACGTGTGAACAAATTTTTTTGAAAAAATCCCTAAGCCGCGCGGTCACAATTTCAGCAAAAATCTGACCTTCCGCAATTTACTCAGAAATAGTGGCAAACTGTAGCAAACGCTCTCCTGAAAGCTTTTCCGGTGGAAACAGATGGTTTTTTATCATCAGAAACAGAATAAGCCCTTGACGTCTGAACAACCTTTTTTGAAAAAATCCCTAAGCCGCGCAGTCACAATTTCAGCAAAAATCTGACGTTCTGCAGTTCACTCAAAAATCCTGCCAAACTGTCACAAATGATCCCCTGAAAGGTTTTTCGGTGGAAACAGATAGGTTTTTATCATCAGAAACAGAATAAGGCCTCGACGTCTGAACAACTTTTTTTGAAAAAATCCCTAAGCCGCGCGGTCACAATTTCAGCAAAAATCTGACCTTCCGCAATTTACTCAGAAATAGTGGCAAACTGTTGCAAACGCTCTCCTGAAAGCTTTTCCGGTGGAAACAGATGGGTTTTTATCATCAGAAACAGAATTTGCCCTCGACGTCTGAACAACTTTTTTTGAAAAAATCCCTAAGCCGCGGTGTCACAATTTCAGCAAAAATCTGACGTTCTGCAATTCACTCAAAAATGCTGCCAAACTGTTGCAAACGATCCCCTGAAAAGTTTTTCGGTGGAAACAGATGGGTTTTACCATCAGAAACAGAATAAGCCCTTGACGTCTGAACAACTTTTTTGGAAAAAATCCCTAAGCCGCGCGGTCACAATTTCAGCAAAAATCTGACGTTCTGCAATTTACTCAAAAATCCTGCAAAACTGTCACAAATGATCCCCTGAAAGGTTTTTCGGTGTAAACAGATAGGTTCTTATCATCAGAAACAGAATAAGCCCTCGACGTCTGAACAACTTTTTTTGAAAAAATCCCTAAGCCGCGCGGTCACAATTTCAGCAAAAATCTGACCTTCCGCAATTTACTCAGAAATAGTGGCAAACTGTTGCAAACGCTCTCCTGAAAGCGCTTCCGATGGAAACAGATGGGTTTTTATCATCAGAAACAGAATTTGCACTCGACGTCTGAACAACTTTTTTTGAAAAAATCCCTAAGCCGCGCGGTCACAATTTCAGAAAAAATCTGACGTTCTGCAGTTCACTCAAAAATCCTGCCAAACTGTCACAAATGATCCCCTGAAAGGTTTTTCGGTGGAAACAGATAGGTTTTTATCATCAGAAACAGAATAAGGCCTCGACGTCTGAACAACTTTTTTTGAAAAAATCCCTAAGCCGCGCGGTCACAATTTCAGCAAAAATCTGACCTTCCGCAATTTACTCAGAAATAGTGGCAAACTGTTGCAAACGCTCTCCTGAAAGCTTTTCCGGTGGAAACAGATGGGTTTTTATCATCAGAAACAGAATTTGCCCTCGACGTCTGAACAACTTTTTTTGAAAAAATCCCTAAGCCGCGGGGTCACAATTTCAGCAAAAATCTGACGTTCTGCAATTCACTCAAAAATGCTGCCAAACTGTTGCAAACGATCCCCTGAAAAGTTTTTCGGTGGAAACAGATGGGTTTTACCATCAGAAACAGAATAAGCCCTTGACGTCTGAACAACTTTTTTTGAAAAAATCCCTAAGCCGCGCGGTCACAATTTCAGCAAAAATCTGACGTTCTGCAATTTACTCAAAAATCCTGCAAAACTGTCACAAATGATCCCCTGAAAGGTTTTTCGGTGTAAACAGATAGGTTCTTATCATCAGAAACAGAATAAGCCCTCGACGTCTGAACAACTTTTTTTGAAAAAATCCCTAAGCCGCGCGGTCACAATTTCAGCAAAAATCTGACATTCTGCAATTCACTCAAAAAGGCTTCCAAACTGTTGCAAACGATCCCCTGAAAGGTTTTTCGGTGGAAACAGATGGGTTTTATCATCAGAAACAGAATAAGCCCTCGACGTCAGAACAACTTTTTTTTTGAAAAAATCCCTAAGCCGCGCGGTCACAATTTTAGCAAAAATCTGACGTTCTGCAATTCACTCAAAAATGCTGCCAAAGTGTCGGAAACGATCCCCTGAAAGGTTTTTCGGTGGAAACAGATGGGTTTTATCATCAGAAACAGAATAAGCCCTCGACGTCTGAACAATTTTTTTCGAAAAAATCCCTAAGCCGCGCGGTCACAATTTCAGCAAAAATCTGACCTTCCGCAATTTACTCAGAAATAGTGGCAAACTGTAGCAAACGCTCTCCTGAAAGCTTTTCCGGTGGAAACAGATGGGTTTTTATCATCAGAAACAGAATTTGCCCTCGACGTCTGAACAACTTTTTTTGAAAAAATCCCTAAGCCGCGCGGTCACAATTTCAGCAAAAATCTGACGTTCTGCAATTCACTCAAAAATGCTTCCAAACTGTTGCAAACGATCCCCTGAAAGGTTTTTCGGTGGAAACAGATGGGTTTTTATCATCAAAAACAGAATAAGCCCTCGACGTCTGAACAACTTTTTTTTGAAAAAATCCCTAAGCCGCGCGGTCACAATTTCAGCAAAAATCTGACGTTCTGCAATTCACTCAAAAATCCTGCCAAACTGTCACAAATGATCCCCTGAAAGGTTTTTCGGTGGAAACAGATGGGTTTTATCATCAGAAACAGAATAAGCCCTCGACGTCTGAACAACTTTTTTTGAAAAAATCCCTAAGCCGCGCGGTCACAATTTCAGCAAAAATCTGACGTTCTGCAATTCACTCAAAAATGCTGCCAAACTGTTGCAAACTATCCCCTGAAAGGTTTTTCGGTGGAAACAGATGGGTTTTATCATCAGAAACAGAATAAGCCCTCGACGTCTGAACAACTTTTTTTGAAAAAATCCCTAAGCCGCGCGGTCACAATTTCAGCAAAAATCTGACATTCTGCAATTCACTCAAAAAGGCTTCCATACTGTTGCAAACGATCCCCTGAAAGGTTTTTCGGTGGAAACAGATGGGTTTTATCATCAGAAACAGAATAAGCCCTCGACGTCTGAACAACTTTTTTTTTGAAAAAATCCCTAAGCCGCGCGGTCACAATTTTAGCAAAAATCTGACGTTCTGCAATTCACTCAAAAATGCTGCCAAAGTGTCGGAAACGATCCCCTGAAAGGTTTTTCGGTGGAAACAGATGGGTTTTATCATCAGAAACAGAATAAGCCCTCGACGTCTGAACAATTTTTTTCGAAAAAATCCCTAAGCCGCGCGGTCACAATTTCAGCAAAAATCTGACCTTCCGCAATTTACTCAGAAATAGTGGCAAACTGTAGCAAACGCTCTCCTGAAAGCTTTTCCGGTGGAAACAGATGGGTTTTTATCATCAGAAACAGAATTTGCCCTCGACGTCTGAACAACTTTTTTTGAAAAAATCCCTAGCCCGCGCGGTCACAATTTCAGCAAAAATCTGACGTTCTGCAATTCACTCAAAAATCCTGCCAAACTGTCACAAATGATCCCCTGAAAGGTTTTTCGGTGGAAACAGATGGGTTTTATCATCAGAAACAGAATAAGCCCTCGACGTCTGAACAACTTTTTTTGAAAAAATCCCTAAGCCGCGCGGTCACAATTTCAGCAAAAATCTGACGTTCTGCAATTCACTCAAAAATGCTGCCAAACTGTTGCAAACTATCCCCTGAAAGGTTTTTCGGTGGAAACAGATGGGTTTTATCATCAGAAACAGAATAAGCCCTCGACGTCTGAACAACTTTTTTTGAAAAAATCCCTAAGCCGCGCGGTCACAATTTCAGCAAAAATCTGACGTTCTGCAATTCACTCAAAAATGCTTCCAAACTGTTGCAAACGATCCCCTGAAAGGTTTTTCGGTGGAAACAGATGGGTTTTTATCATCAAAAACAGAATAAGCCCTCGACGTCTGAACAACTTTTTTTTGAAAAAATCCCTAAGCCGCGCGGTCACAATTTCAGCAAAAATCTGACGTTCTGCAATTCACTCAAAAATCCTGCCAAACTGTCACAAATGATCCCCTGAAAGGTTTTTCGGTGGAAACAGATGGGTTTTATCATCAGAAACAGAATAAGCCCTCGACGTCTGAACAACTTTTTTTGAAAAAATCCCTAAGCCGCGCGGTCACAATTTCAGCAAAAATCTGACGTTCTGCAATTCACTCAAAAATGCTGCCAAACTGTTGCAAACTATCCCCTGAAAGGTTTTTCGGTGGAAACAGATGGGTTTTATCATCAGAAACAGAATAAGCCTTCGACGTCTGAACAACTTTTTTTGAAAAAATCCCTAAGCCGCGCGGTCACAATTTCAGCAAAAATCTGACATTCTGCAATTCACTCAAAAAGGCTTCCATACTGTTGCAAACGATCCCCTGAAAGGTTTTTCGGTGGAAACAGATGGGTTTTATCATCAGAAACAGAATAAGCCCTCGACGTCTGAACAACTTTTTTTTTGAAAAAATCCCTAAGCCGCGCGGTCACAATTTTAGCAAAAATCTGACGTTCTGCAATTCACTCAAAAATGCTGCCAAAGTGTCGGAAACGATCCCCTGAAAGGTTTTTCGGTGGAAACAGATGGGTTTTATCATCAGAAACAGAATAAGCCCTCGACGTCTGAACAATTTTTTTCGAAAAAATCCCTAAGCCGCGCGGTCACAATTTCAGCAAAAACCTGACCTTCCGCAATTTACTCAGAAATAGTGGCAAACTGTTGCAAACGCTCTCCTGAAAGCTTTTCCGGTGGAAACAGATGGGTTTTTATCATCAGAAACAGAATTTGCACTCGACGTCTGAACAACTTTTTTTGAAAAAATCCCTAAGCCGCGCGGTCACAATTTCAGCAAAAATCTGACCTTCCGCAATTTACTCAGAAATAGTGGCAAATTGTAGCAAACGCTCTCCTGAAAGCTTTTTCGGTGGAAACAGATGGGTTTTATCATCAGAAACAGAATAAGCCCTTGACGTCTGAACAACTTTTTTTGAAAAAATCCCTAAGCCGCGCGGTCACAATTTCAGCAAAAATCTGATGTTCTGCAATTTACTCAAAAATCCTGCAAAACTGTCACAAATGATCCCCTGAAAGGTTTTTCGGTGTAAACAGATAGGTTCTTATCATCAGAAACAGAATAAGCCCTCGACGTCTGAACAACTTTTTTTGAAAAAATCCCTAAGCCGCGCGGTCACAATTTCAGCAAAAATCTGACCTTCCGCAATTTACTCAGAAATAGTGGCAAACTGTTGCAAACGCTCTCCTGAAAGCTTTTCCGGTGGAAACAGATGGGTTTTATCATCTAAAACAGAATAAGCCCTCGGTGTCTGAAAAACTTTTTTTTGAAAAAATCCCTAAGCCGTGTGGTCACAATTTCAGCAAAAATTTGACGTTCTGCAATTTACTCAAAAATTCTGCCAAACTGTCACAAACGATTCCCTGAAAGGTTTTTCGGTGGAAACAGATGGGTTTTATCATCAGAAACAGAATAAGCC
The DNA here is from genome assembly GCF_964270895.1 of Podarcis filfolensis. Classification (NCBI taxonomy): domain Eukaryota; kingdom Metazoa; phylum Chordata; class Lepidosauria; order Squamata; family Lacertidae; genus Podarcis; species Podarcis filfolensis. Next base: position 169,094 of record NW_028149497.1, read on the forward strand.
CTCGACGTCTGAACAATTTTTTTTGAAAAAATCCCTAAGCCGCGCGGTCACAATTTCAGCAAAAATCTGACGTTCTGCAGTTCACTCAAAAATCCTGCCAAACTGTCACAAATGATCCCCTGAAAGGTTTTTCGGTGGAAACAGATAGGTTTTTATGATCAGAAACAGAATAAGGCCTCGACGTCTGAACAACTTTTTTTGAAAAAATCCCTAAGCCGCGCGGTCACAATTTCAGCAAAAATCTGACCTTCCGCAATTTACTCAGAAATAGTGGCAAACTGTTGCAAACGCTCTCCTGAAAGCTTTTCCGGTGGAAACAGATGGGTTTTTATCATCAGAAACAGAATTTGCCCTTGACGTCTGAACAACTTTTTTTGAAAAAATCCCTAAGCCGCGGGGTCACAATTTCAGCAAAAATCTGACGTTCTGCAATTCACTCAAAAATGCTGCCAAACTGCTGCAAACGATCCCCTGAAAAGTTTTTCGGTGGAAACAGATGGGTTTTACCATCAGAAACAGAATAAGCCCTTGACGTCTGAACAACTTTTTTTGAAAAAATCCCTAAGGCGCGCGGTCACAATTTCAGCAAAAATCTGACGTTCTGCAATTTACTCAAAAATCCTGCAAAACTGTCACAAATGATCCCCTGAAAGGTTTTTCGGTGTAAACAGATAGGTTCTTATCATCAGAAACAGAATAAGCCCTCGACGTCTGAACAACTTTTTTTGAAAAAATCCCTAAGCCGCGCGGTCACAATTTCAGCAAAAATCTGACCTTCCGCAATTTACTCAGAAATAGTGGCAAACTGTTGCAAACGCTCTCCTGAAAGCGCTTCCGGTGGAAACAGATGGGTTTTTATCATCAGAAACAGAATTTGCACTCGACGTCTGAACAACTTTTTTTGAAAAAATCCCTAAGCCGCGCGGTCACAATTTCAGAAAAAATCTGATGTTCTGCAATTCACTCAAAAATGCTTCCAAACTGTTGCAAACGATCCCCTGAAAGGTTTTTCGGTGGAAACAGATGGGTTTTTATCATCAAAAACAGAATAAGCCCTCGACGTCTGAACAACTTTTTTTTGAAAAAATCCCTAAGCCGCGCGGTCACAATTTCAGCAAAAATCTGATGTTCTGCAATTTACTCAAAAATCCTGCAAAACTGTCACAAATGATCCCCTGAAAGGTTTTTCGGTGGAAACAGATGGGTTTTTATCATCAGAAACAGAATTTGCACTCGACGTCTGAACAACTTTTTTTGAAAAAATCCCTAAGCCGCGCGGTCACAATTTCAGCAAAAATCTGACCTTCCGCAATTTACTCAGAAATAGTGGCAAACTGTTGCAAACGCTCTCCTGAAAGCGCTTCCGGTGGAAACAGATGGGTTTTTATCATCAGAAACAGAATTTGCACTCGACGTCTGAACAACTTTTTTTGAAAAAATCCCTAAGCCGCGGGGTCACAATTTCAGCAAAAATCTGACGTTCTGCAATTCACTCAAAAATGCTTCCAAACTGTTGCAAACGATCCCCTGAAAGGTTTTTCGGTGGAAACAGATGGGTTTTTATCATCAAAAACAGAATAAGCCCTCGACGTCTGAACAACTTTTTTTTGAAAAAATCCCTAAGCCGCGCGGTCACAATTTTAGCAAAAATCTGACGTTCTGCAATTCACTCAAAAATGCTGCCAAAGTGTTGGAAACGATCCCCTGAAAGGTTTTTCGGTGGAAACAGATGGGTTTTATCATCAGAAACAGAATAAGCCCTCGACGTCTGAACAACTTTTTTTGAAAAAATCCCTAAGCCGCGCGGTCACAATTTCAGCAAAAATCTGACCTTCCGCAATTTACTGAGAAATAGTGGCAAACTGTAGCAAACGCTCTCCTGAAAGCTTTTCCGGTGGAAACAGATGGGTTTTTATCATCAGAAACATAATTTGCCCTCGACGTCTGAAAAACTTTTTTTGAAAAAATCCTTAAGCCGCGCGGTCACAATTTCAGCAAAAATCTGACGTTCTGCAATTCACTCAAAAATCCTGCCAAACTGTCAAAAATGATCCCCTGAAAGGTTTTTCGGTGGAAACAGATGGGTTTTATCATCAGAAACAGAATAAGCCCTCGACGTCTGAACAACTTTTTTTGAAAAAATCCTTAAGCCGCGCGGTCACAATTTCAGCAAAAATCTGACGTTCTGCAATTCACTCAAAAATGCTGCCAAACTGTTGCAAACTATCCCCTGAAAGGTTTTTCTGTGGAAACCGATGGGTTTTATCATCAGAAACAGAATAAGCCCTCGACGTCTGAACAACTTTTTTTGAAAAAATCCCTAAGCCGCGCGGTCACAATTTCAGCAAAAATCTGATGTTCTGCAATTTACTCAAAAATCCTGCAAAACTGTCACAAATGATCCCCTGAAAGGTTTTTCGGTGTAAACAGATAGGTTCTTATCATCAGAAACAGAATAAGCCCTCGACGTCTGAACAACTTTTTTTGAAAAAATCCCTAAGCCGCGCGGTCACAATTTCAGCAAAAATCTGACCTTCCGCAATTTACTCAGAAATAGTGGCAATCTGTTGCAAACGCTCTCCTGAAAGCTTTTCCGGTGGAAACAGATGGGTTTTATCATCAAAAACAGAATAAGCCCTCGGTGTCTGAACAACTTTTTTTTGAAAAAATCCCTAAGCCGCGGGGTCACAATTTCAGCAAAAATCTGACGTTCTGCAATTTACTCAAAAATTCTGCCAAACTGTCACAAATGATCCCCTGAAAGGTTTTTCGGTGGAAACAGATAGGTTTTTATCATCAGAAACAGAATAAGCCCTCGACGTGTGAACAAATTTTTTTGAAAAAATCCCTAAGCCGCGCGGTCACAATTTCAGCAAAAATCTGACGTTCTGCAATTCACTCAAAAATCCTGCCAAACTGTCACAAATGATCCCCTGAAAGGTTTTTCGGTGGAAACAGATGGGTTTTATCATCAGAAACAGAATAAGCCCTCGACGTCTGAACAACTTTTTTTGAAAAAATCCCTAAGCCGCGCGGTCACAATTTCAGCAAAAATCTGACGTTCTGCAATTCACTCAAAAATGCTGCCAAACTGTTGCAAACTATCCCCTGAAAGGTTTTTCGGTGGAAACAGATGGGTTTTATCATCAGAAACAGAATAAGCCCTCGACGTCTGAACAACTTTTTTTGAAAAAATCCCTAAGCCGCGCGGTCACAATTTCAGCAAAAATCTGATGTTCTGCAATTTACTCAAAAATCCTGCAAAACTGTCACAAATGATCCCCTGAAAGGTTTTTCGGTGTAAACAGATAGGTTCTTATCATCAGAAACAGAATAAGCCATCGACGTCTGAACAACTTTTTTTGAAAAAATCCCTAAGCCGCGCGGTCACAATTTCAGCAAAAATCTGACCTTCCGCAATTTACTCAGAAATAGTGGCAAACTGTTGCAAACGCTCTCCTGAAAGCTTTTCCGGTGGAAACAGATGGGTTTTATCATCAAAAACAGAATAAGCCCTCGGTGTCTGAACAACTTTTTTTTGAAAAAATCCCTAAGCCGCGGGGTCACAATTTCAGCAAAAATTTGACGTTCTGCAATTTACTCAAAAATTCTGCCAAACTGTCACAAATGATCCCCTGAAAGGTTTTTCGGTGAAAACAGATAGGTTTTTATCATCAGAAACAGAATAAGCCCTCGACGTGTGAACAAATTTTTTTGAAAAAATCCCTAAGCCGCGCGGTCACAATTTCAGCAAAAATCTGACCTTCCGCAATTTACTCAGAAATAGTGGCAAACTGTAGCAAACGCTCTCCTGAAAGCTTTTCCGGTGGAAACAGATGGTTTTTTATCATCAGAAACAGAATAAGCCCTTGACGTCTGAACAACCTTTTTTGAAAAAATCCCTAAGCCGCGGGGTCACAATTTCAGCAAAAATCTGACGTTCTGCAATTTACTCAAAAATGCTGCCAAACTGTTGCAAACGATCCCCTGAAAGGATTGCGGTGGAAACAGATGGGTTTTATCATCAGAAACAGAATAAGCCCTCGATGTCTGAACAACTTTTTTTGAAAAAATCCCTAAGCCGCGCGGTCACAATTTCAGCAAAAATTTGACGTTCTGCAATTTACTCAAAAATCCTGCCAAACTGTCACATTTGATCCCCTGAAAGGTTTTTCGGTGGAAACAGATAGGTTTTTATCATCAGAAACAGAATAAGACCTCGACGTCTGAACAATTTTTTTTGAAAAAATCCCTAAGCCGCGCGGTCACAATTTCAGCAAAAATCTGACGTTCTGCAGTTCACTCAAAAATCCTGCCAAACTGTCACAAATGATCCCCTGAAAGGTTTTTCGGTGGAAACAGATAGGTTTTTATCATCAGAAACAGAATAAGGCCTCGACGTCTGAACAACTTTTTTTGAAAAAATCCCTAAGCCGCGCGGTCACAATTTCAGCAAAAATCTGACCTTCCGCAATTTACTCAGAAATAGTGGCAAACTGTTGCAAACGCTCTCCTGAAAGCTTTTCCGGTGGAAACAGATGGGTTTTTATCATCAGAAACAGAATTTGCCCTCGACGTCTGAACAACTTTTTTTGAAAAAATCCCTAAGCCGCGGTGTCACAATTTCAGCAAAAATCTGACGTTCTGCAATTCACTCAAAAATGCTGCCAAACTGTTGCAAACGATCCCCTGAAAAGTTTTTCGGTGGAAACAGATGGGTTTTACCATCAGAAACAGAATAAGCCCTTGACGTCTGAACAACTTTTTTGGAAAAAATCCCTAAGCCGCGCGGTCACAATTTCAGCAAAAATCTGACGTTCTGCAATTTACTCAAAAATCCTGCAAAACTGTCACAAATGATCCCCTGAAAGGTTTTTCGGTGTAAACAGATAGGTTCTTATCATCAGAAACAGAATAAGCCCTCGACGTCTGAACAACTTTTTTTGAAAAAATCCCTAAGCCGCGCGGTCACAATTTCAGCAAAAATCTGACCTTCCGCAATTTACTCAGAAATAGTGGCAAACTGTTGCAAACGCTCTCCTGAAAGCGCTTCCGGTGGAAACAGATGGGTTTTTATCATCAGAAACAGAATTTGCACTCGACGTCTGAACAACTTTTTTTGAAAAAATCCCTAAGCCGCGCGGTCACAATTTCAGAAAAAATCTGACGTTCTGCAGTTCACTCAAAAATCCTGCCAAACTGTCACAAATGATCCCCTGAAAGGTTTTTCGGTGGAAACAGATAGGTTTTTATCATCAGAAACAGAATAAGGCCTCGACGTCTGAACAACTTTTTTTGAAAAAATCCCTAAGCCGCGCGGTCACAATTTCAGCAAAAATCTGACCTTCCGCAATTTACTCAGAAATAGTGGCAAACTGTTGCAAACGCTCTCCTGAAAGCTTTTCCGGTGGAAACAGATGGGTTTTTATCATCAGAAACAGAATTTGCCCTCGACGTCTGAACAACTTTTTTTGAAAAAATCCCTAAGCCGCGGGGTCACAATTTCAGCAAAAATCTGACGTTCTGCAATTCACTCAAAAATGCTGCCAAACTGTTGCAAACGATCCCCTGAAAAGTTTTTCGGTGGAAACAGATGGGTTTTACCATCAGAAACAGAATAAGCCCTTGACGTCTGAACAACTTTTTTTGAAAAAATCCCTAAGCCGCGCGGTCACAATTTCAGCAAAAATCTGACGTTCTGCAATTTACTCAAAAATCCTGCAAAACTGTCACAAACGATCCCCTGAAAGGTTTTTCGGTGTAAACAGATAGGTTCTTATCATCAGAAACAGAATAAGCCCTCGACGTCTGAACAACTTTTTTTGAAAAAATCCCTAAGCCGCGCGGTCACAATTTCAGCAAAAATCTGACATTCTGCAATTCACTCAAAAAGGCTTCCAAACTGTTGCAAACGATCCCCTGAAAGGTTTTTCGGTGGAAACAGATGGGTTTTATCATCAGAAACAGAATAAGCCCTCGACGTCTGAACAACTTTTTTTTTGAAAAAATCCCTAAGCCGCGCGGTCACAATTTTAGCAAAAATCTGGCGTTCTGCAATTCACTCAAAAATGCTGCCAAAGTGTCGGAAACGATCCCCTGAAAGGTTTTTCGGTGGAAACAGATGGGTTTTATCATCAGAAACAGAATAAGCCCTCGACGTCTGAACAATTTTTTTCGAAAAAATCCCTAAGCCGCGCGGTCACAATTTCAGCAAAAATCTGACCTTCCGCAATTTACTCAGAAATAGTGGCAAACTGTAGCAAACGCTCTCCTGAAAGCTTTTCCGGTGGAAACAGATGGGTTTTTATCATCAGAAACAGAATTTGCCCTCGACGTCTGAACAACTTTTTTTGAAAAAATCCCTAAGCCGCGCGGTCACAATTTCAGCAAAAATCTGACGTTCTGCAATTCACTCAAAAATGCTTCCAAACTGTTGCAAACGATCCCCTGAAAGGTTTTTCGGTGGAAACAGATGGGTTTTTATCATCAAAAACAGAATAAGCCCTCGACGTCTGAACAACTTTTTTTTGAAAAAATCCCTAAGCCGCGCGGTCACAATTTCAGCAAAAATCTGACGTTCTGCAATTCACTCAAAAATCCTGCCAAACTGTCACAAATGATCCCCTGAAAGGTTTTTCGGTGGAAACAGATGGGTTTTATCATCAGAAACAGAATAAGCCCTCGACGTCTGAACAACTTTTTTTGAAAAAATCCCTAAGCCGCGCGGTCACAATTTCAGCAAAAATCTGACGTTCTGCAATTCACTCAAAAATGCTGCCAAACTGTTGCAAACTATCCCCTGAAAGGTTTTTCGGTGGAAACAGATGGGTTTTATCATCAGAAACAGAATAAGCCCTCGACGTCTGAACAACTTTTTTTGAAAAAATCCCTAAGCCGCGCGGTCACAATTTCAGCAAAAATCTGACATTCTGCAATTCACTCAAAAAGGCTTCCATACTGTTGCAAACGATCCCCTGAAAGGTTTTTCGGTGGAAACAGATGGGTTTTATCATCAGAAACAGAATAAGCCCTCGACGTCTGAACAACTTTTTTTTTGAAAAAATCCCTAAGCCGCGCGGTCACAATTTTAGCAAAAATCTGACGTTCTGCAATTCACTCAAAAATGCTGCCAAAGTGTCGGAAACGATCCTGTGATGGGATGATGAGCTGCTTGTGCGTAAAATCCTGATCCCTCAGAGTTTGGCTAAGTTCCCAAACCTCTGTCTGTGATGGAGCTCCTTAAGCGTGGCTCCATCAATCGCTCGTTGAATCGGACAGTGGGCGTTTACGGAACTTCTTCCAGCATAAAAGCTCCTTAACGGAAACACGTCTTCTGGACTCTCGGCGTGACAGTTTCCGCCGAGGAGTGGGTGTTCCTACGGGAGGTCCTGAAACCCCCCCACTGTTCTCGCTTGAAGTATCTCTGAGCTCTCCCTCCGACTCACTTTCCCTTGGAACTCCACTTCTCCCCCTGCTGGTCCCCTCCTCCGCTGAGTGGTCTCTCTCACCCTCCATGAGCCCTTTCACCTCCTTCGTCTCAGATGACAGTTCCCTGACATCCACCTCCCCTCCAGGGCCCCCTTCACCCCCTTCCCTCCCCTCCTCTGCGGGAGGCGAGGGAGCAAAACCCCTGAAGGAACCTCCCTCATCTTCCGAAGTTTCGAACACTTCCCTCCACCTTTTGCTGTTCCCGGTTTCCAAGTACTCCTCCTCCTCGGAGTCGGTACCTCCTTCCAACTCCGATTCCCTGAATCCCTCCAGTTCCTCCTCATCGTCGGTGGTGCCAAAGTACTCCCTTCGGAACCTCGCTACTGGCTGAGGTTTCCTGGGGAACCTTTGGTGGAACGTTTCGATCAAGACCTCGTCATGGACCTCCTCTGCCTTCACCCAGGTGTTTTCTGACTCTGGTTCCCCTTCCCACGCGACCAAATACTCCACCTGATTCCCCTTCCACCTGGAGTCGATGATTTCCGCCACATAGTTGCGGCTTTCCCTTTCTTCTATGGCTGGCCCCCGTGTGGATACCCCTTCACCTTCCCCCCGGTATGGTGACAGTAATGACCTGTGGAATACTGGGTGCAGTTTCATGTGGTTCGGTAACCGGAGTCTGAAAGCCACTGGGTTGATCTGTTGGATGACTTCAAATGGTCCCAATCTTTTGGGTCTCAATTTCTTGCAACCCCCCTTGTACGGCAACCCTTGGGTTGATAGCCAGACCCGACTCCCCACCCTAATTGTTTCACCTTCCCTTCTGCTCTTGTCTGCCTGCCTCTTATATTCTTCTTTGGCCCTTTCTAAGTTGTGTTGGAGTTGACGATGGATCGCTTCCATTTCTTCTACAAAAAGTTCAGCGGCCGGAACACTCCATCTCTCTCCTCCTTCCCCTGGAAACGCCCTGGGGTGGCACCCATAATTAGCCAAAAATGGGCTCATCCCGGTGGACACATTCTCTGCATTATTGTAAGCAAATTCCGCTAGTGCCAACTTTTCGACCCAATCGTTTTCTCTGTCATTGACATAGCACCTCAGGTATTGTTGAAGGATACCGTTTGCCCTCTCCGCCTGCCCATTGGTCTCAGGGTGCCTGGCAGTCGAAAAGTTGACCTCTACGTGCAACAAGCTCATAAGCTTCCTCCAGAATCTGGACGTGAACTGTTTCCCTCTGTCGGACACCAGCCTCAAGGGGGCGCCATGCAGCCTAAAAATATGTTCTACAAACAATTTCGCTGTCTCTTCCGCCGTGACTGCATGTGAGCAAGCTACAAAGTGACCCATCTTAGTTAACTGGTCTACTACGACTAGTATGGCGGTTTTCCCCTGGGATTTGGGCAGATCAGTCATAAAATCTATCGACACCGCCTCCCACGGTCGTTCTGGTGTGGGTAACGGTTCTAATAAACCCGCTGGTGCCCGCCTTTCTCCTTTGGCTCTCTGGCATTGGTCACACCTTCTCACATACTCCCGTACATCCTCCCTCACCTTGGGCCACCAAAACTCCCTGGTCACCAACCACATGGTCTTGTGTTGCCCAAAATGCCCCGCTGTGGGATTGTCGTGCAACTGTTTGAGTACTCTCCCCCTCAATTCCCCTTCGGGTATATATAGTGCCCCTTTGTAATACAATGCCCCGTTTCTTTCTTCAAAACCTCCGGGGTCTTCTCCCTCTCTCCTTAAACCTCTGAGCTTATCCTGGGCGTACTCATCATTTACCGTCCCCTCTACCAGTTCTCTTTGCCCCACCCAGGCCGCACCACACACCCAGTGGTCCTCTGGGATAATATGTCTCTCTTCTGGCGCTCCCTCCCCCTCCAAATATTCAGGTTTGCGAGAGAGAGCGTCCGCTCTGATGTTTTCTGGACCTGGCACGTAGCAGATTTCAAAATGGAATTTGGAGAACTCCTGGGCCCATCTCACTTGTCGTTGGTTGAGCACTCGTGCTGTTCTCCAATACTCCAAATTCTTGTGGTCCGTACACACTTGCACCTTATGCTGTGCGCCAATTAGTAAGTGTCTCCATCTCCGGAACGCTTCGTGAATGGCGAGTAGTTCTCGGTCATATACCGTGTAGTTCCTCTCGGATTTGTTCAGCTTACGCGAAAAGAAGGCACACGGTCTCCATTCCGACTTATTGCTCCCTGGCTGAAGCAGCACTGCCCCCACCGCCCGGTCTGAGGCATCAGTTTCCACTCTCATGGGTTTTTGTAAATCCACATGCAGGAGCTGTTCTTCCGAAGCGAATGCCTTTTTCAATTCCTCAAAAGCGTGCTCCGCCTCTGCCGTCCAAACGAATTTCTTCTTGCTGCTTAGACAGTCCGTGATGGGAGCCGTTAAGTGGGCAAAGTTCTTGATGAATTTACGGTAAAAGTTCCCAAACCCTAAGAACCTTTGCACATCTTTTTTGGTTTTCGGTGTCTTCCATTCCAGCACCGCCTGGACCTTGCCTGGATCCATGGCTAATCCCTTGTCTGATAAGCGGTACCCCAGGAATTCCACCTCCTTGGTGTGGAACTGACACTTCTCCAATTTCACCCACAACTGGTTTGCTTGCAGCTGGCTCAGCACTTCCCTGACATCCTTCACATGCTGCTCCTCATTCTCCGAATATATCAGCACGTCATCGAGGAATGCCACGCAATTCTTGTAGAGCAAAGGTCCCAGTACATGGTTCATGAGCGATTGAAAACAGGCGGAGCCTGATTGCAATCCGAATGGCATAACGAGATATTCGAAAGCCCCTAGGGGGGTGAACATCGTTGTCTTCCATTCATCCCCCTTCTTTATTCGTATCAGGTTGTACGCTCCTCTCAAGTCCAGTTTCGTGAATATCTTTCCCTTCCTCACCCTGGTCAAAATGTCATCAATCCTGGGCATGGGGAAAGTCACTGGTTCTGACACGGCATTCAGGGCCCGGTAGTCCACGACCAATCTCGGTTTATCCGTGTTTTTTTTGTCCACAAAAAACACTGGACTGCCCCCCACCGCTCTGGACTCTCTGATGAAACCTCTCTTCAGGTTTTTGTCAATAAACTCCCTCAACTCCTGCATTTCCCTGTCTGACATGGCGTACAGCTTGCCCACGGGTAGCTGGGCCCCAGGGACCAGATTAATCTGGCAGTCAAAGTCTCTATGCGGTGGTAGTTTATCTGCTTCCCTTTCGCTGAAGACCTTGCTCAGGTCAGCGTATTGTTTGGGCACCTTCCCTTTGTTCGCCACTTCCGTCCCTGCTATGGAGGCTTTTGCCCCTTCTGGCACCTTTCCCTCTTTGCAGTGTTCCAGGCAATGTCCTGACCCAAAGGACACCACTCTCTGATGCCAGCCCACTAGCGGGTCATGCAACGCTAGCCAGCTCATTCCCAAAATGACTGGCGCCCCTCCCAGGGTGGCTACATTGAACGCTATCCTTTCGGTGTGCCTTGCCACCCTCATAACCATTGGGACGGTCTGTAGGCTAACTTCTCCCCCCAACAGCTCCCTCCCATCGATCGTGGTGACCTGCAGGGGGTTGTTTAAAGGGAGTGTCTGTATCTGGTGTTCCGCTGCAAACTCCTTGCTCATAAAATTACAGGAGCTGCCTGAGTCTAACAGCGCCTTGGTCTTTAGTGGATATCCGTTTGCCAGCTCTAGCAACACCTCTATTACTAGGGCTGGTCTTGGAGGTTCCGGAGTGGGCACTTTTACTGCTCCTTGGCCTGTCTGCAGTGCCCTGACAGAGGCAGACAGGCGTTGGCTTTTACTGGCTCCTGGACTTCCTCCTCCTTTCCCCCAACAGCCCCCGCCATCCCTTGCCATTCCTTTCTTTGCGGGCAGACTCTGGCAAAGTGACCTGGCTGCTGGCAGAGGTAACATTTCTTGGCGCTCTTTCCCTCCTTCTTCCTCCCTTCACTGGGATTTGAAACTGCGCGCGCGCGCGCTGTTCCAACTTCCATCGGCTCTCCGGGCGGGAAACTTGGCTCTGGAATCTCTGGAATGCAGAAATCCCTCCAACGCTCTCCTTTCCCCTCCCGCTTCTCCAAGGCTCTTGCCTCCTGGCGCGCTCCAATGGTCAGCGCTGATTTGGTCAGCTGGTCCATAGACTCCGCCCTGGGCGCCCGGGAAAGTTCGTCTTTCACCGCCGAAGAAAGCCCCTCTTCAAATAGCATTTGAATGGGTTCCGCCGATAGGTCCCACCCCAATCTATGTATCAACATTGTAAACTCAGTCCAGTACTCACGAACCGATCGGCTCCCCTGTTTGCAAGCCATCAATTGTCTGCGTACCAGTCCCTGTTCAATCTCGCTGGAAAACATCAAATCCATGGCGCGAAAAAACTTCCTCGCGTCCTTCAGCATGTCACTATTCCCTGCCATCAGGGGCCTGACCCAGTCTCTCGCCCCTCCTTCGAGATGGCCAATCACAAACGCCACTCGCGATGCCTCATCGGGAAAGTCATTAAACTGCAGTTCAAGAGCATACTGCATCTCTGTCCTAAAGGCTTGGTAGTTCCTGGGGTCCCCCCCAAACTTCTGCACCATTCCTGGCATCTTTCTTGCTAGTGTAGCGCCTTTTGCCTTTTCTGCATCCTGCGCCCTCCTTTCTTCTAGCCTCGCCGTTTGCATTGCTAGCTGGAGTTCCAACATTCTGTACCTTTCTTCCAGAGTTGGACCTTCTCCAGCTCCTCCTGCTCCTCCGGCTCCGGCTGGGTCACTCATGATGCCTCTCTGCACAAGCTGCTTTCAGGGACTGTCCGATTGCTGTGATGGGATGATGAGCTGCTTGTGCGTAAAATCCTGATCCCTCAGAGTTTGGCTAAGTTCCCAAACCTCTGTCTGTGATGGAGCTCCTTAAGCGTGGCTCCATCAATCGCTCGTTGAATCGGACAGTGGGCGTTTACGGAACTTCTTCCAGCATAAAAGCTCCTTAACGGAAACACGTCTTCTGGACTCTCGGCGTGACAGTTTCCGCCGAGGAGTGGGTGTTCCTACGGGAGGTCCTGAAACCCCCCCACTGTTCTCGCTTGAAGTATCTCTGAGCTCTCCCTCCGACTCACTTTCCCTTGGAACTCCACTTCTCCCCCTGCTGGTCCCCTCCTCCGCTGAGTGGTCTCTCTCACCCTCCATGAGCCCTTTCACCTCCTTCGTCTCAGATGACAGTTCCCTGACAGATCCCCTGAAAGGTTTTTCGGTGGAAACAGATGGGTTTTATCATCAGAAACAGAATAAGCCCTCGACGTCTGAACAATTTTTTTCGAAAAAATCCCTAAGCCGCGCGGTCACAATTTCAGCAAAAATCTGACCTTCCGCAATTTACTCAGAAATAGTGGCAAACTGTAGCAAACGCTCTCCTGAAAGCTTTTCCGGTGGAAACAGATGGGTTTTTATCATCAGAAACAGAATTTGCCCTCGACGTCTGAACAACTTTTTTTGAAAAAATCCCTAGCCCGCGCGGTCACAATTTCAGCAAAAATCTGACGTTCTGCAATTCACTCAAAAATCCTGCCAAACTGTCACAAATGATCCCCTGAAAGGTTTTTCGGTGGAAACAGATGGGTTTTATCATCAGAAACAGAATAAGCCCTCGACGTCTGAACAACTTTTTTTGAAAAAATCCCTAAGCCGCGCGGTCACAATTTCAGCAAAAATCTGACGTTCTGCAATTCACTCAAAAATGCTGCCAAACTGTTGCAAACTATCCCCTGAAAGGTTTTTCGGTGGAAACAGATGGGTTTTATCATCAGAAACAGAATAAGCCCTCGACGTCTGAACAACTTTTTTTGAAAAAATCCCTAAGCCGCGCGGTCACAATTTCAGCAAAAATCTGACGTTCTGCAATTCACTCAAAAATGCTTCCAAACTGTTGCAAACGATCCCCTGAAAGGTTTTTCGGTGGAAACAGATGGGTTTTTATCATCAAAAACAGAATAAGCCCTCGACGTCTGAACAACTTTTTTTTGAAAAAATCCCTAAGCCGCGCGGTCACAATTTCAGCAAAAATCTGACGTTCTGCAATTCACTCAAAAATCCTGCCAAACTGTCACAAATGATCCCCTGAAAGGTTTTTCGGTGGAAACAGATGGGTTTTATCATCAGAAACAGAATAAGCCCTCGACGTCTGAACAACTTTTTTTGAAAAAATCCCTAAGCCGCGCGGTCACAATTTCAGCAAAAATCTGACGTTCTGCAATTCACTCAAAAATGCTGCCAAACTGTTGCAAACTATCCCCTGAAAGGTTTTTCGGTGGAAACAGATGGGTTTTATCATCAGAAACAGAATAAGCCCTCGACGTCTGAACAACTTTTTTTGAAAAAATCCCTAAGCCGCGCGGTCACAATTTCAGCAAAAATCTGACATTCTGCAATTCACTCAAAAAGGCTTCCATACTGTTGCAAACGATCCCCTGAAAGGTTTTTCGGTGGAAACAGATGGGTTTTATCATCAGAAACAGAATAAGCCCTCGACGTCTGAACAACTTTTTTTTTGAAAAAATCCCTAAGCCGCGCGGTCACAATTTTAGCAAAAATCTGACGTTCTGCAATTCACTCAAAAATGCTGCCAAAGTGTCGGAAACGATCCCCTGAAAGGTTTTTCGGTGGAAACAGATGGGTTTTATCATCAGAAACAGAATAAGCCCTCGACGTCTGAACAATTTTTTTCGAAAAAATCCCTAAGCCGCGCGGTCACAATTTCAGCAAAAATCTGACCTTCCGCAATTTACTCAGAAATAGTGGCAAACTGTAGCAAACGCTCTCCTGAAAGCTTTTCCGGTGGAAACAGATGGGTTTTTATCATCAGAAACAGAATTTACCCTCGACGTCTGAACAACTTTTTTTGAAAAAATCCCTAGCCCGCGCGGTCACAATTTCAGCAAAAATCTGACGTTCTGCAATTCACTCAAAAATCCTGCCAAACTGTCACAAATGATCCCCTGAAAGGTTTTTCGGTGGAAACAGATGGGTTTTATCATCAGAAACAGAATAAGCCCTCGACGTCTGAACAACTTTTTTTGAAAAAATCCCTAAGCCGCGCGGTCACAATTTCAGCAAAAATCTGACATTCTGCAATTCACTCAAAAAGGCTTCCATACTGTTGCAAACGATCCCCTGAAAGGTTTTTCGGTGGAAACAGATGGGTTTTATCATCAGAAACAGAATAAGCCCTCGACGTCTGAACAACTTTTTTTGAAAAAATCCCTAAGCCGCGCGGTCACAATTTCAGCAAAAATCTGACGTTCTGCAATTCACTCAAAAATGCTTCCAAACTGTTGCAAACGATCCCCTGAAAGGTTTTTCGGTGGAAACAGATGGGTTTTTATCATCAAAAACAGAATAAGCCCTCGACGTCTGAACAACTTTTTTTTGAAAAAATCCCTAAGCCGCGCGGTCACAATTTCAGCAAAAATCTGACGTTCTGCAATTCACTCAAAAATCCTGCCAAACTGTCACAAATGATCCCCTGAAAGGTTTTTCGGTGGAAACAGATGGGTTTTATCATCAGAAACAGAATAAGCCCTCGACGTCTGAACAACTTTTTTTGAAAAAATCCCTAAGCCGCGCGGTCACAATTTCAGCAAAAATCTGACGTTCTGCAATTCACTCAAAAATGCTGCCAAACTGTTGCAAACTATCCCCTGAAAGGTTTTTCGGTGGAAACAGATGGGTTTTATCATCAGAAACAGAATAAGCCTTCGACGTCTGAACAACTTTTTTTGAAAAAATCCCTAAGCCGCGCGGTCACAATTTCAGCAAAAATCTGACATTCTGCAATTCACTCAAAAAGGCTTCCATACTGTTGCAAACGATCCCCTGAAAGGTTTTTCGGTGGAAACAGATGGGTTTTATCATCAGAAACAGAATAAGCCCTCGACGTCTGAACAACTTTTTTTTTGAAAAAATCCCTAAGCCGCGCGGTCACAATTTTAGCAAAAATCTGACGTTCTGCAATTCACTCAAAAATGCTGCCAAAGTGTCGGAAACGATCCCCTGAAAGGTTTTTCGGTGGAAACAGATGGGTTTTATCATCAGAAACAGAATAAGCCCTCGACGTCTGAACAATTTTTTTCGAAAAAATCCCTAAGCCGCGCGGTCACAATTTCAGCAAAAACCTGACCTTCCGCAATTTACTCAGAAATAGTGGCAAACTGTAGCAAACGCTCTCCTGAAAGCTTTTCCGGTGGAAGCAGATGGGTTTTTATCATCAGAAACAGAATTTGCCCTCGACGTCTGAACAACTTTTTTTGAAAAAATCCCTAGCCCGCGCGGTCACAATTTCAGCAAAAATCTGACGTTCTGCAATTCACTCAAAAATGCTTCCAAACTGTTGCAAACGATCCCCTGAAAGGTTTTTCGGTGGAAACAGATGGGTTTTTATCATCAAAAACAGAATAAGCCCTCGACGTCTGAACAACTTTTTTTTGAAAAAATCCCTAAGCCGCGCGGTCACAATTTCAGCAAAAATCTGACGTTCTGCAATTCACTCAAAAATCCTGCCAAACTTTCACAAATGATCCCCTGAAAGGTTTTTCGGTGGAAACAGATGGGTTTTATCATCAGAAACAGAATAAGCCCTCGACGTCTGAACAACTTTTTTTGAAAAAATCCCTAAGCCGCGCGGTCACAATTTCAGCAAAAATCTGACCTTCCGCAATTTACTCAGAAATAGTGGCAAACTGTAGCAAACGCTCTCCTGAAAGCGCTTCCGGTGGAAACAGATGGGTTTTTATCATCAGAAACAGAATTTGCCCTCGACGTCTGAACAACTTTTTTTGAAAAAATCCCTAAGCCGCGCGGTCACAATTTCAGCAAAAATCTGACGTTCTGCAATTCACTCAAAAATGCTTCCAAACTGTTGCAAACGATCCCCTGAAAGGTTTTTCGGTGGAAACAGATGGGTTTTTATCATCAAAAACAGAATAAGCCCTCGACGTCTGAACAACTTTTTTTGAAAAAATCCCTAAGCCGCGCGGTCACAATTTCAGCAAAAATCTGACGTTCTGCAATTCACTCAAAAATCCTGCCAAACTGTCACAAATGATCCCCTGAAAGGTTTTTCGGTGGAAACAGATGGGTTTTATCATCAGAAACAGAATAAGCCCTCGACGTCTGAACAACTTTTTTTGAAAAAATCCCTAAGCCGCGCGGTCACAATTTCAGCAAAAATCTGACGTTCTGCAATTCACTCAAAAATGCTGCCAAACTGTTGCAAACTATCCCCTGAAAGGGTTTTCGGTGGAAACAGATGGGTTTTTATCATCAGAAACAGAATAAGCCCTCGACGTCTGAACAACTTTTTTTGAAAAAATCCCTAAGCCGCGCGGTCACAATTTCAGCAAAAATCTGACCTTCCGCAATTTACTCAGAAATAGTGGCAAACTGTTGCAAACGCTCTCCTGAAAGCTTTTCCGGTGGAAACAGATGGGTTTTTATCATCAGAAACAGAATTTGCACTCGACGTCTGAACAACTTTTTTTGAAAAAATCCCTAAGCCGCGCGGTCACAATTTCAGCAAAAATCTGACGTTCTGCAATTCACTCAAAAATGCTTCCAAACTGTTGCAAACGATCCCCTGAAAGGTTTTTCGGTGGAAACAGATGGGTTTTTATCATCAAAAACAGAATAAGCCCTCGACGTCTGAACAACTTTTTTTTGAAAAAATCCCTAAGCCGCGCGGTCACAATTTCAGCAAAAATCTGACGTTCTGCAATTCACTCAAAAATCCTGCCAAACTGTCACAAATGATCCCCTGAAAGGTTTTTCGGTGGAAACAGATGGGTTTTATCATCAGAAACAGAATAAGCCCTCGACGTCTGAACAACTTTTTTTGAAAAAATCCCTAAGCCGCGCGGTCACAATTTCAGCAAAAATCTGACGTTCTGCAATTCACTCAAAAATGCTGCCAAACTGTTGCAAACTATCCCCTGAAAGGTTTTTCGGTGGAAACAGATGGGTTTTATCATCAGAAACAGAATAAGCCCTCGACGTCTGAACAACTTTTTTTGAAAAAATCCCTAAGCCGCGCGGTCACAATTTCAGCAAAAATCTGACATTCTGCAATTCACTCAAAAAGGCTTCCATACTGTTGCAAACGATCCCCTGAAAGGTTTTTCGGTGGAAACAGATGGGTTTTTATCATCAGAAACAGAATTTGCACTCGACGTCTGAACAACTTTTTTTGAAAAAATCCCTAAGCCGCGCGGTCACAATTTTAGCAAAAATCTGACGTTCTGCAATTCACTCAAAAATGCTGCCAAAGTGTCGGAAACGATCCCCTGAAAGGTTTTTCGGTGGAAACAGATGGGTTTTATCATCAGAAACAGAATAAGCCCTCGACGTCTGAACAATTTTTTTCGAAAAAATCCCTAAGCCGCGCGGTCACAATTTCAGCAAAAATCTGACCTTCCGCAATTTACTCAGAAATAGTGGCAAACTGTAGCAAACGCTCTCCTGAAAGCTTTTCCGGTGGAAACAGATGGGTTTTTATCATCAGAAACAGAATTTGCCCTCGACGTCTGAACAACTTTTTTTGAAAAAATCCCTAGCCCGCGCGGTCACAATTTCAGCAAAAATCTGACGTTCTGCAATTCACTCAAAAATCCTGCCAAACTGTCACAAATGATCCCCTGAAAGGTTTTTCGGTGGAAACAGATGGGTTTTATCATCAGAAACAGAATAAGCCCTCGACGTCTGAACAACTTTTTTTGAAAAAATCCCTAAGCCGCGCGGTCACAATTTCAGCAAAAATCTGACGTTCTGCAATTCACTCAAAAATCCTGCCAAACTGTTGCAAACTATCCCCTGAAAGGTTTTTCGGTGGAAACAGATGGGTTTTATCATCAGAAACAGAATAAGCCCTCGAAGTCTGAACAACTTTTTTTGAAAAAATCCCTAAGCCGCGCGGTCACAATTTCAGCAAAAATCTGACGTTCTGCAATTCACTCAAAAATGCTTCCAAACTGTTGCAAACGATCCCCTGAAAGGTTTTTCGGTGGAAACAGATGGGTTTTTATCATCAAAAACAGAATAAGCCCTCGACGTCTGAACAACTTTTTTTTGAAAAAATCCCTAAGCCGCGCGGTCACAATTTCAGCAAAAATCTGACGTTCTGCAATTCACTCAAAAATCCTGCCAAACTGTCACAAATGATCCCCTGAAAGGTTTTTCGGTGGAAACAGATGGGTTTTATCATCAGAAACAGAATAAGCCCTCGACGTCTGAACAACTTTTTTTGAAAAAATCCCTAAGCCGCGCGGTCACAATTTCAGCAAAAATCTGACCTTCCGCAATTTACTCAGAAATAGTGGCAAACTGTTGCAAACGCTCTCCTGAAAGCTTTTCCGGTGGAAACAGATGGGTTTTTATCATCAGAAACAGAATTTGCCCTCGACGTCTGAACAACTTTTTTTGAAAAAATCCCTAAGCCGCGGGGTCACAATTTCAGCAAAAATCTGACGTTCTGCAATTCACTCAAAAATGCTGCCAAACTGTTGCAAACGATCCCCTGAAAAGTTTTTCGGTGGAAACAGATGGGTTTTACCATCAGAAACAGAATAAGCCCTTGACGTCTGAACAACTTTTTTTGAAAAAATCCCTAAGCCGCGCGGTCACAATTTCAGCAAAAATCTGACGTTCTGCAATTTACTCAAAAATCCTGCAAAACTGTCACAAATGATCCCCTGAAAGGTTTTTCGGTGTAAACAGATAGGTTCTTATCATCAGAAACAGAATAAGCCCTCGACGTCTGAACAACTTTTTTTGAAAAAATCCCTAAGCCGCGCGGTCACAATTTCAGCAAAAATCTGACATTCTGCAATTCACTCAAAAAGGCTTCCAAACTGTTGCAAACGATCCCCTGAAAGGTTTTTCGGTGAAAACAGATGGGTTTTATCATCAGAAACAGAATAAGCCCTCGACGTCTGAACAACTTTTTTTTTGAAAAAATCCCTAAGCCGCGTGGTCACAATTTTAGCAAAAATCTGACGTTCTGCAATTCACTCAAAAATGCTGCCAAAGTGTCGGAAACGATCCCCTGAAAGGTTTTTCGGTGGAAACAGATGGGTTTTATCATCAGAAACAGAATAAGCCCTCGACGTCTGAACAATTTTTTTCGAAAAAATCCCTAAGCCGCGCGGTCACAATTTCAGCAAAAATCTGACCTTCCGCAATTTACTCAGAAATAGTGGCAAACTGTAGCAAACGCTCTCCTGAAAGCTTTTCCGGTGGAAACAGATGGGTTTTTATCATCAGAAACAGAATTTGCCCTCGACGTCTGAACAACTTTTTCTGAAAAAATCCCTAAGCCGCAGGGTCACAATTTCAGCAAAAATCTGACGTTCTGCAATTCACTCAAAAATGCTTCCAAACTGTTGCAAACGATCCCCTGAAAGGTTTTTCGGTGGAAACAGATGGGTTTTTATCATCAAAAACAGAATAAGCCCTCGACGTCTGAACAACTTTTTTTTGAAAAAATCCCTAAGCCGCGCGGTCACAATTTCAGCAAAAATCTGACGTTCTGCAATTCACTCAAAAATCCTGCCAAACTGTCACAAATGATCCCCTGAAAGGTTTTTCGGTGGAAACAGATGGGTTTTATCATCAGAAACAGAATAAGCCCTCGACGTCTGAACAACTTTTTTTGAAAAAATCCCTAAGCCGCGCGGTCACAATTTCAGCAAAAATCTGACCTTCCGCAATTTACTCAGAAATAGTGGCAAACTGTAGCAAACGCTCTCCTGAAAGCTTTTCCGGTGGAAACAGATGGGTTTTTATCATCAGAAACAGAATTTGCCCTCGACGTCTGAACAACTTTTTTTGAAAAAATCCCTAGCCCGCGCGGTCACAATTTCAGCAAAAATCTGACGTTCTGCAATTCACTCAAAAATCCTGCCAAACTGTCACAAATGATCCCCTGAAAGGTTTTTCGGTGGAAACAGATGGGTTTTATCATCAGAAACAGAATAAGCCCTCGACGTCTGAACAACTTTTTTTGAAAAAATCCCTAAGCCGCGCGGTCACAATTTCAGCAAAAATCTGACGTTCTGCAATTCACTCAAAAATCCTGCCAAACTGTTGCAAACTATCCCCTGAAAGGTTTTTCGGTGGAAACAGATGGGTTTTATCATCAGAAACAGAATAAGCCCTCGAAGTCTGAACAACTTTTTTTGAAAAAATCCCTAAGCCGCGCGGTCACAATTTCAGCAAAAATCTGACGTTCTGCAATTCACTCAAAAATGCTTCCAAACTGTTGCAAACGATCCCCTGAAAGGTTTTTCGGTGGAAACAGATGGGTTTTTATCATCAAAAACAGAATAAGCCCTCGACGTCTGAACAACTTTTTTTTGAAAAAATCCCTAAGCCGCGCGGTCACAATTTCAGCAAAAATCTGACGTTCTGCAATTCACTCAAAAATCCTGCCAAACTGTCACAAATGATCCCCTGAAAGGTTTTTCGGTGGAAACAGATGGGTTTTATCATCAGAAACAGAATAAGCCCTCGACGTCTGAACAACTTTTTTTGAAAAAATCCCTAAGCCGCGCGGTCACAATTTCAGCAAAAATCTGACCTTCCGCAATTTACTCAGAAATAGTGGCAAACTGTTGCAAACGCTCTCCTGAAAGCTTTTCCGGTGGAAACAGATGGGTTTTTATCATCAGAAACAGAATTTGCCCTCGACGTCTGAACAACTTTTTTTGAAAAAATCCCTAAGCCGCGGGGTCACAATTTCAGCAAAAATCTGACGTTCTGCAATTCACTCAAAAATGCTGCCAAACTGTTGCAAACGATCCCCTGAAAAGTTTTTCGGTGGAAACAGATGGGTTTTACCATCAGAAACAGAATAAGCCCTTGACGTCTGAACAACTTTTTTTGAAAAAATCCCTAAGCCGCGCGGTCACAATTTCAGCAAAAATCTGACGTTCTGCAATTTACTCAAAAATCCTGCAAAACTGTCACAAATGATCCCCTGAAAGGTTTTTCGGTGTAAACAGATAGGTTCTTATCATCAGAAACAGAATAAGCCCTCGACGTCTGAACAACTTTTTTTGAAAAAATCCCTAAGCCGCGCGGTCACAATTTCAGCAAAAATCTGACATTCTGCAATTCACTCAAAAAGGCTTCCAAACTGTTGCAAACGATCCCCTGAAAGGTTTTTCGGTGGAAACAGATGGGTTTTATCATCAGAAACAGAATAAGCCCTCGACGTCTGAACAACTTTTTTTTTGAAAAAATCCCTAAGCCGCGTGGTCACAATTTTAGCAAAAATCTGACGTTCTGCAATTCACTCAAAAATGCTGCCAAAGTGTCGGAAACGATCCCCTGAAAGGTTTTTCGGTGGAAACAGATGGGTTTTATCATCAGAAACAGAATAAGCCCTCGACGTCTGAACAATTTTTTTCGAAAAAATCCCTAAGCCGCGCGGTCACAATTTCAGCAAAAATCTGACCTTCCGCAATTTACTCAGAAATAGTGGCAAACTGTAGCAAACGCTCTCCTGAAAGCTTTTCCGGTGGAAACAGATGGGTTTTTATCATCAGAAACAGAATTTGCCCTCGACGTCTGAACAACTTTTTCTGAAAAAATCCCTAAGCCGCAGGGTCACAATTTCAGCAAAAATCTGACGTTCTGCAATTCACTCAAAAATGCTTCCAAACTGTTGCAAACGATCCCCTGAAAGGTTTTTCGGTGGAAACAGATGGGTTTTTATCATCAAAAACAGAATAAGCCCTCGACGTCTGAACAACTTTTTTTTGAAAAAATCCCTAAGCCGCGCGGTCACAATTTCAGCAAAAATCTGACGTTCTGCAATTCACTCAAAAATCCTGCCAAACTGTCACAAATGATCCCCTGAAAGGTTTTTCGGTGGAAACAGATGGGTTTTATCATCAGAAACAGAATAAGCCCTCGACGTCTGAACAACTTTTTTTGAAAAAATCCCTAAGCCGCGCGGTCACAATTTCAGCAAAAATCTGACGTTCTGCAATTCACTCAAAAATGCTGCCAAACTGTTGCAAACTATCCCCTGAAAGGTTTTTCGGTGGAAACAGATGGGTTTTATCATCAGAAACAGAATAAGCCCTCGACGTCTGAACAACTTATTTTGAAAAAATCCCTAAGCCGCGCGGTCACAATTTCAGCAAAAATCTGACATTCTGCAATTCACTCAAAAAGGCTTCCATACTGTTGCAAACGATCCCCTGAAAGGTTTTTCGGTGGAAACAGATGGGTTTTATCATCAGAAACAGAATAAGCCCTCGACGTCTGAACAACTTTTTTTTTGAAAAAATCCCTAAGCCGCGCGGTCACAATTTTAGCAAAAATCTGACGTTCTGCAATTCACTCAAAAATGCTGCCAAAGTGTCGGAAACGATCCCCTGAAAGGTTTTTCGGTGGAAACAGATGGGTTTTATCATCAGAAACAGAATAAGCCCTCGACGTCTGAACAATTTTTTTCGAAAAAATCCCTAAGCCGCGCGGTCACAATTTCAGCAAAAATCTGAAATTCCGCAATTTACTCAGAAATAGTGGCAAACTGTAGCAAACGCTCTCCTGAAAGCTTTTCCGGTGGAAACAGATGGGTTTTTATCATCAGAAACAGAATTTGCCCTCGACGTCTGAACAACTTTTTTTGAAAAAATCCCTAGCCCGCGCGGTCACAATTTCAGCAAAAATCTGACGTTCTGCAATTCACTCAAAAATCCTGCCAAACTGTCACAAATGATCCCCTGAAAGGTTTTTCGGTGGAAACAGATGGGTTTTATCATCAGAAACAGAATAAGCCCTCGACGTCTGAACAACTTTTTTTGAAAAAATCCCTAAGCCGCGCGGTCACAATTTCAGCAAAAATCTGACGTTCTGCAATTCACTCAAAAATGCTGCCAAACTGTTGCAAACTATCCCCTGAAAGGTTTTTCGGTGGAAACAGATGGGTTTTATCATCAGAAACAGAATAAGCCCTCGACGTCTGAACAACTTTTTTTGAAAAAATCCCTAAGCCGCGCGGTCACAATTTCAGCAAAAATCTGACGTTCTGCAATTCACTCAAAAATGCTTCCAAACTGTTGCAAACGATCCCCTGAAAGGTTTTTCGGTGGAAACAGATGGGTTTTTATCATCAAAAACAGAATAAGCCCTCGACGTCTGAACAACTTTTTTTTGAAAAAATCCCTAAGCCGCGCGGTCACAATTTCAGCAAAAATCTGACGTTCTGCAATTCACTCAAAAATCCTGCCAAACTGTCACAAATGATCCCCTGAAAGGTTTTTCGGTGGAAACAGATGGGTTTTATCATCAGAAACAGAATAAGCCCTCGACGTCTGAACAACTTTTTTTGAAAAAATCCCTAAGCCGCGCGGTCACAATTTCAGCAAAAATCTGACGTTCTGCAATTCACTCAAAAATGCTGCCAAACTGTTGCAAACTATCCCCTGAAAGGTTTTTCGGTGGAAACAGATGGGTTTTATCATCAGAAACAGAATAAGCCTTCGACGTCTGAACAACTTTTTTTGAAAAAATCCCTAAGCCGCGCGGTCACAATTTCAGCAAAAATCTGACATTCTGCAATTCACTCAAAAAGGCTTCCATACTGTTGCAAACGATCCCCTGAAAGGTTTTTCGGTGGAAACAGATGGGTTTTATCATCAGAAACAGAATAAGCCCTCGACGTCTGAACAACTTTTTTTTTGAAAAAATCCCTAAGCCGCGCGGTCACAATTTTAGCAAAAATCTGACGTTCTGCAATTCACTCAAAAATGCTGCCAAAGTGTCGGAAACGATCCCCTGAAAGGTTTTTCGGTGGAAACAGATGGGTTTTATCATCAGAAACAGAATAAGCCCTCGACGTCTGAACAATTTTTTTCGAAAAAATCCCTAAGCCGCGCGGTCACAATTTCAGCAAAAATCTGACCTTCCGCAATTTACTCAGAAATAGTGGCAAACTGTAGCAAACGCTATCCTGAAAGCTTTTCCGGTGGAAACAGATGGGTTTTTATCATCAGAAACAGAATTTGCCCTCGACGTCTGAACAACTTTTTTTGAAAAAATCCCTAGCCCGCGCGGTCACAATTTCAGCAAAAATCTGACGTTCTGCAATTCACTCAAAAATGCTTCCAAACTGTTGCAAACGATCCCCTGAAAGGTTTTTCGGTGGAAACAGATGGGTTTTTATCATCAAAAACAGAATAAGCCCTCGACGTCTGAACAACTTTTTTTTGAAAAAATCCCTAAGCCGCGCGGTCACAATTTCAGCAAAAATCTGACGTTCTGCAATTCACTCAAAAATCCTGCCAAACTGTCACAAATGATCCCCTGAAAGGTTTTTCGGTGGAAACAGATGGGTTTTATCATCAGAAACAGAATAAGCCCTCGACGTCTGAACAACTTTTTTTGAAAAAATCCCTAAGCCGCGCGGTCACAATTTCAGCAAAAATCTGACCTTCCGCAATTTACTCAGAAATAGTGGCAAACTGTAGCAAACGCTCTCCTGAAAGCGCTTCCGGTGGAAACAGATGGGTTTTTATCATCAGAAACAGAATTTGCCCTCGACGTCTGAACAACTTTTTTTGAAAAAATCCCTAAGCCGCGCGGTCACAATTTCAGCAAAAATCTGACGTTCTGCAATTCACTCAAAAATGCTTCCAAACTGTTGCAAACGATCCCCTGAAAGGTTTTTCGGTGGAAACAGATGGGTTTTTATCATCAAAAACAGAATAAGCCCTCGACGTCTGAACAACTTTTTTTGAAAAAATCCCTAAGCCGCGCGGTCACAATTTCAGCAAAAATCTGACGTTCTGCAATTCACTCAAAAATCCTGCCAAACTGTCACAAATGATCCCCTGAAAGGTTTTTCGGTGGAAACAGATGGGTTTTATCATCAGAAACAGAATAAGCCCTCGACGTCTGAACAACTTTTTTTGAAAAAATCCCTAAGCCGCGCGGTCACAATTTCAGCAAAAATCTGACGTTCTGCAATTCACTCAAAAATGCTGCCAAACTGTTGCAAACTATCCCCTGAAAGGGTTTTCGGTGGAAACAGATGGGTTTTTATCATCAGAAACAGAATAAGCCCTCGACGTCTGAACAACTTTTTTTGAAAAAATCCCTAAGCCGCGCGGTCACAATTTCAGCAAAAATCTGACCTTCCGCAATTTACTCAGAAATAGTGGCAAACTGTTGCAAACGCTCTCCTGAAAGCTTTTCCGGTGGAAACAGATGGGTTTTTATCATCAGAAACAGAATTTGCACTCGACGTCTGAACAACTTTTTTTGAAAAAATCCCTAAGCCGCGCGGTCACAATTTCAGCAAAAATCTGACGTTCTGCAATTCACTCAAAAATGCTGCCAAACTGTTGCAAACTATCCCCTGAAAGGGTTTTCGGTGGAAACAGATGGGTTTTTATCATCAGAAACAGAATAAGCCCTCGACGTCTGAACAACTTTTTTTGAAAAAATCCCTAAGCCGCGCGGTCACAATTTCAGCAAAAATCTGACCTTCCGCAATTTACTCAGAAATAGTGGCAAACTGTTGCAAACGCTCTCCTGAAAGCTTTTCCGGTGGAAACAGATGGGTTTTTATCATCAGAAACAGAATTTGCACTCGACGTCTGAACAACTTTTTTTGAAAAAATCCCTAAGCCGCGCGGTCACAATTTCAGCAAAAATCTGACGTTCTGCAATTCACTCAAAAATGCTTCCAAACTGTTGCAAACGATCCCCTGAAAGGTTTTTCGGTGGAAACAGATGGGTTTTTATCATCAAAAACAGAATAAGCCCTCGACGTCTGAACAACTTTTTTTTGAAAAAATCCCTAAGCCGCGCGGTCACAATTTCAGCAAAAATCTGACGTTCTGCAATTCACTCAAAAATGCTGCCAAACTGTTGGAAACGATCCCCTGAAAGGTTTTTCGGTGGAAACAGATGGGTTTTTATCATCAGAAACAGAATTTGCCCTCGACATCTGAACAACTTTTTTTGAAAAAATCCCTAAGCCGCGGGGTCACAATTTCAGCAAAAATCTGACGTTCTGCAATTCAATCAAAAAGGCTGCCAAAGTGTTGCAAACTATCCCCTGAAAGGTTTTTCGGTGGAAACAGATGGGTTTTATCATCAGAAACAGAATAAGCCCTCGACGTCTGAACAACTTTTTTTGAAAAAATCCCTAAGCCGCGCGGTCACAATTTCAGCAAAAATCTGACATTCTGCAATTCACTCAAAAAGGCTTCCAAACTGTTGCAAACGATCCCCTGAAAGGTTTTTCGGTGGAAACAGATGGGTTTTATCATCAGAAACAGAATAAGCCCTCGACGTCTGAACAACTTTTTTTTTGAAAAAATCCCTAAGCCGCGCGGTCACAATTTTAGCAAAAATCTGACGTTCTGCAATTCACTCAAAAATGCTGCCAAAGTGTCGGAAACGATCCCCTGAAAGGTTTTTCGGTGGAAACAGATGGGTTTTATCATCAGAAACAGAATAAGCCCTCAACGTCTGAACAATTTTTTTCGAAAAAATCCATAAGCCGCGCGGTCACAATTTCAGCAAAAATCTGACCTTCCGCAATTTACTCAGAAATAGTGGCAAACTGTAGCAAACGCTCTCCTGAAAGCTTTTCCGGTGGAAACAGATGGGTTTTTATCATCAGAAACAGAATTTGCCCTCGACGTCTGAACAACTTTTTTTGAAAAAATCCCTAGCCCGCGCGGTCACAATTTCAGCAAAAATCTGACGTTCTGCAATTCACTCAAAAATCCTGCCAAACTGTCACAAATGATCCCCTGAAAGGTTTTTCGGTGGAAACAGATGGGTTTTATCATCAGAAACAGAATAAGCCCTCGACGTCTGAACAACTTTTTTTGAAAAAATCCCTAAGCCGCGCGGTCACAATTTCAGCAAAAATCTGACGTTCTGCAATTCACTCAAAAATGCTGCCAAACTGTTGCAAACTATCCCCTGAAAGGTTTTTCGGTGGAAACAGATGGGTTTTATCATCAGAAACAGAATAAGCCCTCGACGTCTGAACAACTTTTTTTGAAAAAATCCCTAAGCCGCGCGGTCACAATTTCAGCAAAAATCTGACGTTCTGCAATTCACTCAAAAATGCTTCCAAACTGTTGCAAACGATCCCCTGAAAGGTTTTTCGGTGGAAACAGATGGGTTTTTATCATCAAAAACAGAATAAGCCCTCGACGTCTGAACAACTTTTTTTTGAAAAAATCCCTAAGCCGCGCGGTCACAATTTCAGCAAAAATCTGACGTTCTGCAATTCACTCAAAAATCCTGCCAAACTGTCACAAATGATCCCCTGAAAGGTTTTTCGGTGGAAACAGATGGGTTTTATCATCAGAAACAGAATAAGCCCTCGACGTCTGAACAACTTTTTTTGAAAAAATCCCTAAGCCGCGCGGTCACAATTTCAGCAAAAATCTGACCTTCCGCAATTTACTCAGAAATAGTGGCAAACTGTAGCAAACGCTCTCCTGAAAGCGCTTCCGGTGGAAACAGATGGGTTTTTATCATCAGAAACAGAATTTGCCCTCGACGTCTGAACAACTTTTTTTGAAAAAATCCCTAAGCCGCGCGGTCACAATTTCAGCAAAAATCTGACGTTCTGCAATTCACTCAAAAATGCTTCCAAACTGTTGCAAACGATCCCCTGAAAGGTTTTTCGGTGGAAACAGATGGGTTTTTATCATCAAAAACAGAATAAGCCCTCGACGTCTGAACAACTTTTTTTGAAAAAATCCCTAAGCCGCGCGGTCACAATTTCAGCAAAAATCTGACGTTCTGCAATTCACTCAAACATCCTGCCAAACTGTCACAAATGATCCCCTGAAAGGTTTTTCGGTGGAAACAGATGGGTTTTATCATCAGAAACAGAATAAGCCCTCGACGTCTGAACAACTTTTTTTGAAAAAATCCCTAAGCCGCGCGGTCACAATTTCAGCAAAAATCTGACGTTCTGCAATTCACTCAAAAATGCTTCCAAACTGTTGCAAACGATCCCCTGAAAGGTTTTTCGGTGGAAACAGATGGGTTTTTATCATCAAAAACAGAATAAGCCCTCGACGTCTGAACAACTTTTTTTGAAAAAATCCCTAAGCCGCGCGGTCACAATTTCAGCAAAAATCTGACGTTCTGCAATTCACTCAAAAATCCTGCCAAACTGTCACAAATGATCCCCTGAAAGGTTTTTCGGTGGAAACAGATGGGTTTTATCATCAGAAACAGAATAAGCCCTCGACGTCTGAACAACTTTTTTTGAAAAAATCCCTAAGCCGCGCGGTCACAATTTCAGCAAAAATCTGACGTTCTGCAATTCACTCAAAAATGCTTCCAAACTGTTGCAAACGATCCCCTGAAAGGTTTTTCGGTGGAAACAGATGGGTTTTTATCATCAAAAACAGAATAAGCCCTCGACGTCTGAACAACTTTTTTTTGAAAAAATCCCTAAGCCGCGCGGTCACAATTTCAGCAAAAATCTGACGTTCTGCAATTCACTCAAAAATGCTGCCAAACTGTTGGAAACGATCCCCTGAAAGGTTTTTCGGTGGAAACAGATGGGTTTTTATCATCAGAAACAGAATTTACCCTCGACATCTGAACAACTTTTTTTGAAAAAATCCCTAAGCCGCGGGGTCACAATTTCAGCAAAAATCTGACGTTCTGCAATTCAATCAAAAAGGCTGCCAAAGTGTTGCAAACTATCCCCTGAAAGGTTTTTCGGTGGAAACAGATGGGTTTTATCATCAGAAACAGAATAAGCGCTCGATGTCTGAACAACTTTTTTTTGAAAAAATCCCTAAGCCGCGCGGTCACAATTTTAGCAAAAATCTGACGTTCTGCAATTCACTCAAAAATGCTGCCAAAGTGTTGGGAACGATCCCCTTAAAGGTTTTTCGGTGGAAACAGATGGGTTTTATCATCAGAAACAGAATAAGCCCTCGACGTCTGAACAATTTTTTTTGAAAAAATCCCTAAGCCGCGCGGTCACAATTTCAGCAAAAATCTGACCTTCCGCAATTTACTCAGAAATAGTGGCAAACTGTAGCAAACGCTCTCCTGAAAGCGCTTCCGGTGGAAACAGATGGGTTTTTATCATCAGAAACAGAATTTGCCCTCGACGTCTGAACAACTTTTTTTGAAAAAATCCCTAAGCCGCGCGGTCACAATTTCAGCAAAAATCTGACGTTCTGCAATTCACTCAAAAATGCTTCCAAACTGTTGCAAACGATCCCCTGAAAGGTTTTTCGGTGGAAACAGATGGGTTTTTATCATCAAAAACAGAATAAGCCCTCGACGTCTGAACAACTTTTTTTGAAAAAATCCCTAAGCCGCGCGGTCACAATTTCAGCAAAAATCTGACGTTCTGCAATTCACTCAAACATCCTGCCAAACTGTCACAAATGATCCCCTGAAAGGTTTTTCGGTGGAAACAGATGGGTTTTATCATCAGAAACAGAATAAGCCCTCGACGTCTGAACAACTTTTTTTGAAAAAATCCCTAAGCCGCGCGGTCACAATTTCAGCAAAAATCTGACGTTCTGCAATTCACTCAAAAATGCTTCCAAACTGTTGCAAACGATCCCCTGAAAGGTTTTTCGGTGGAAACAGATGGGTTTTTATCATCAAAAACAGAATAAGCCCTCGACGTCTGAACAACTTTTTTTGAAAAAATCCCTAAGCCGCGCGGTCACAATTTCAGCAAAAATCTGACGTTCTGCAATTCACTCAAAAATCCTGCCAAACTGTCACAAATGATCCCCTGAAAGGTTTTTCGGTGGAAACAGATGGGTTTTATCATCAGAAACAGAATAAGCCCTCGACGTCTGAACAACTTTTTTTGAAAAAATCCCTAAGCCGCGCGGTCACAATTTCAGCAAAAATCTGACGTTCTGCAATTCACTCAAAAATGCTTCCAAACTGTTGCAAACGATCCCCTGAAAGGTTTTTCGGTGGAAACAGATGGGTTTTTATCATCAAAAACAGAATAAGCCCTCGACGTCTGAACAACTTTTTTTTGAAAAAATCCCTAAGCCGCGCGGTCACAATTTCAGCAAAAATCTGACGTTCTGCAATTCACTCAAAAATGCTGCCAAACTGTTGGAAACGATCCCCTGAAAGGTTTTTCGGTGGAAACAGATGGGTTTTTATCATCAGAAACAGAATTTACCCTCGACATCTGAACAACTTTTTTTGAAAAAATCCCTAAGCCGCGGGGTCACAATTTCAGCAAAAATCTGACGTTCTGCAATTCAATCAAAAAGGCTGCCAAAGTGTTGCAAACTATCCCCTGAAAGGTTTTTCGGTGGAAACAGATGGGTTTTATCATCAGAAACAGAATAAGCCCTCGACGTCTGAACAACTTTTTTTGAAAAAATCCCTAAGCCGCGCGGTCACAATTTCAGCAAAAATCTGACATTCTGCAATTCACTCAAAAAGTCTTCCAAACTGTTGCAAACGATCCCCTGAAAGGTTTTTCGGTGGAAACAGATGGGTTTTATCATCAGAAACAGAATAAGCCCTCGACGTCTGAACAACTTTTTTTTTGAAAAAATCCCTAAGCCGCGCGGTCACAATTTTAGCAAAAATCTGACGTTCTGCAATTCACTCAAAAATGCTGCCAAAGTGTCGGAAACGATCCCCTGAAAGGTTTTTCGGTGGAAACAGATGGGTTTTATCATCAGAAACAGAATAAGCCCTCGACGTCTGAACAATTTTTTTCGAAAAAATCCCTAAGCCGCGCGGTCACAATTTCAGCAAAAATCTGACCTTCCGCAATTTACTCAGAAATAGTGGCAAACTGTAGCAAACGCTCTCCTGAAAGCTTTTCCGGTGGAAACAGATGGGTTTTTATCATCAGAAACAGAATTTGCCCTCGACGTCTGAACAACTTTTTTTGAAAAAATCCCTAAGCCGCGCGGTCACAATTTCAGCAAAAATCTGACGTTCTGCAATTCACTCAAAAATGCTTCCAAACTGTTGCAAACGATCCCCTGAAAGGTTTTTCGGTGGAAACAGATGGGTTTTTATCATCAAAAACAGAATAAGCCCTCGACGTCTGAACAACTTTTTTTTGAAAAAATCCCTAAGCCGCGCGGTCACAATTTCAGCAAAAATCTGACGTTCTGCAATTCACTCAAAAATCCTGCCAAACTGTCACAAATGATCCCCTGAAAGGTTTTTCGGTGGAAACAGATGGGTTTTATCATCAGAAACAGAATAAGCCCTCGACGTCTGAACAACTTTTTTTGAAAAAATCCCTAAGCCGCGCGGTCACAATTTCAGCAAAAATCTGACCTTCCGCAATTTACTCAGAAATAGCGGCAAACTGTTGCAAACGCTCTCCTGAAAGCTTTTCCGGTGGAAACAGATGGGTTTTTATCATCAGAAACAGCATTTGCACTCGACGTCTGAACAACTTTTTTCGAAAAAATCCCTAAGCCGCGCGGTCACAATTTCAGCAAAAATCTGACCTTCCGCAATTTACTCAGAAATAGTGGCAAACTGTTGCAAACGCTCTCCTGAAAGCTTTTCCGGTGGAAACAGATGGGTTTTTATCATCAGAAACAGAATTTGCCCTCGACGTCTGAACAACTTTTTTTGAAAAAAATCCCTAAGCCACGCGGTCACAATTTCAGCAAAAATCTGACGTTCTGCAATTCACTCAAAAATGCTTCCAAACTGTTGCAAACGATCCCCTGAAAGGTTTTTCGGTGGAAACAGATGGGTTTTTATAATCAAAAACAGAATAAGCCCTCGACGTCTGAACAACTTTTTTTTGAAAAAATCCCTAAGCCGCGGGGTCACAATTTCAGCAAAAATCTGACGTTCTGCAATTCACTCAAAAATGCTTCCAAACTGTTGCAAACGATCCCCTGAAAGGTTTTTCGGTGGAAAGAGATGGGTTTTATCATCAGAAACAGAATAAGCCCTCGACGTCTGAACAACTTTTTTTGAAAAAATCCCTAAGCCGCGCGGTCACAATTTCAGCAAAAATCTGACGTTCTGCAATTCACTCAAACATCCTGCCAAACTGTCACAAATGATCCCCTGAAAGGTTTTTCGGTGGAAACAGATAGGTTTTTATCATCAGAAACAGAATAAGCCCTCGACGTCTGAACAACTTTTTTGAAAAAATCCCTAAGCCGCGCGGTCACAATTTCAGCAAAAATCTGACCTTTCGCAATTTACTCAGAAATAGCGGCAAACTGTTGCAAACGCTCTCCTGAAAGCTTTTCCGGTGGAAACAGATGGGTTTTTATCATCAGAAACAGAATAAGCCCTTGACGTCTGAACAACTTTTTTTGAAAAAATCCCTAAGCCGCGCGGTCACAATTTCAGCAAAAATCTGATGTTCTGCAATTTACTCAAAAATCCTGCAAAACTGTCACAAATGATCCCCTGAAAGGTTTTTCGGTGTAAACAGATAGGTTCTTATCATCAGAAACAGAATAAGCCCTCGACCTCTGAACAACTTTTTTTGAAAAAATCCCTAAGCCGCGCGGTCACAATTTCAGCAAAAATCTGACCTTCCGCAATTTACTCAGAAATAGTGGCAAACTGTTGCAAACGCTCTCCTGAAAGCTTTTCCGGTGGAAACAGATGGGTTTTTATCATCAGAAACAGAATTTGCCCTCGACGTCTGAACAACTTTTTTTGAAAAAATCCCTAAGCCGCGGGGTCACAATTTCAGCAAAAATTTGACGTTCTGCAATTCAATCAAAAATGCTTCCAAACTGTTGCAAACGATCCCCTGAAAGGTTTTTCGGTGGAAACAGATGGGTTTTATCATCAGAAACAGAATAAGCCCTTGACGTCTGAACAACTTTTTTTGAAAAAATCCCTAAGCCGCGCGGTCACAATTTCAGCAAAAATCTGACCTTCCGCAATTTATTCAGAAATAGTGGCAAACTGTTGCAAACGCTCTCCTGAAAGCTTTTCCGGTGGAAACAGATGGGTTTTTATCATCAGAAACAGAATTTGCCCTCAACGTCTGAACAACTTTTTTTTGAAAAAATCCCTAAGCCGCGCGGTCACAATTTCAGCAAAAATCTGACGTTCTGCAATTCACTCAAAAATGCTTCCAAACTGTTGCAAACGATCCCCTGAAAGGTTTTTCGGTGGAAACAGATGGGTTTTTATCATCAAAAACAGAATAAGCCCTCGACGTCTGAACAACTTTTTTTTGAAAAAATCCCTAAGCCGCGCGGTCACAATTTCAGCAAAAATCTGACGTTCTGCAATTCACTCAAAAATCCTGCCAAACTGTCACAAATGATCCCCTGAAAGGTTTTTCGGTGGAAACAGATGGGTTTTATCATCAGAAACAGAATAAGCCCTCGACGTCTGAACAACTTTTTTTGAAAAAATCCCTAAGCCGCGCGGTCACAATTTCAGCAAAAATCTGACCTTCCGCAATTTACTCAGAAATAGCGGCAAACTGTTGCAAACGCTCTCCTGAAAGCTTTTCCGGTGGAAACAGATGGGTTTTTATCATCAGAAACAGCATTTGCACTCGACGTCTGAACAACTTTTTTCGAAAAAATCCCTAAGCCGCGCGGTCACAATTTCAGCAAAAATCTGACCTTCCGCAATTTACTCAGAAATAGTGGCAAACTGTTGCAAACGCTCTCCTGAAAGCTTTTCCGGTGGAAACAGATGGGTTTTTATCATCAGAAACAGAATTTGCCCTCGACGTCTGAACAACTTTTTTTGAAAAAAATCCCTAAGCCACGCGGTCACAATTTCAGCAAAAATCTGACGTTCTGCAATTCACTCAAAAATGCTTCCAAACTGTTGCAAACGATCCCCTGAAAGGTTTTTCGGTGGAAACAGATGGGTTTTTATAATCAAAAACAGAATAAGCCCTCGACGTCTGAACAACTTTTTTTTGAAAAAATCCCTAAGCCGCGGGGTCACAATTTCAGCAAAAATCTGACGTTCTGCAATTCACTCAAAAATGCTTCCAAACTGTTGCAAACGATCCCCTGAAAGGTTTTTCGGTGGAAAGAGATGGGTTTTATCATCAGAAACAGAATAAGCCCTCGACGTCTGAACAACTTTTTTTGAAAAAATCCCTAAGCCGCGCGGTCACAATTTCAGCAAAAATCTGACGTTCTGCAATTCACTCAAACATCCTGCCAAACTGTCACAAATGATCCCCTGAAAGGTTTTTCGGTGGAAACAGATAGGTTTTTATCATCAGAAACAGAATAAGCCCTCGACGTCTGAACAACTTTTTTGAAAAAATCCCTAAGCCGCGCGGTCACAATTTCAGCAAAAATCTGACCTTTCGCAATTTACTCAGAAATAGCGGCAAACTGTTGCAAACGCTCTCCTGAAAGCTTTTCCGGTGGAAACAGATGGGTTTTTATCATCAGAAACAGAATAAGCCCTTGACGTCTGAACAACTTTTTTTGAAAAAATCCCTAAGCCGCGCGGTCACAATTTCAGCAAAAATCTGATGTTCTGCAATTTACTCAAAAATCCTGCAAAACTGTCACAAATGATCCCCTGAAAGGTTTTTCGGTGTAAACAGATAGGTTCTTATCATCAGAAACAGAATAAGCCCTCGACCTCTGAACAACTTTTTTTGAAAAAATCCCTAAGCCGCGCGGTCACAATTTCAGCAAAAATCTGACCTTCCGCAATTTACTCAGAAATAGTGGCAAACTGTTGCAAACGCTCTCCTGAAAGCTTTTCCGGTGGAAACAGATGGGTTTTTATCATCAGAAACAGAATTTGCCCTCGACGTCTGAACAACTTTTTTTGAAAAAATCCCTAAGCCGCCGGGTCACAATTTCAGCAAAAATTTGACGTTCTGCAATTCAATCAAAAATGCTTCCAAACTGTTGCAAACGATCCCCTGAAAGGTTTTTCGGTGGAAACAGATGGGTTTTATCATCAGAAACAGAATAAGCCCTTGACGTCTGAACAACTTTTTTTGAAAAAATCCCTAAGCCGCGCGGTCACAATTTCAGCAAAAATCTGACCTTCCGCAATTTACTCAGAAATAGTGGCAAACTGTTGCAAACGCTCTCCTGAAAGCTTTTCCGGTGGAAACAGATGGGTTTTTATCATCAGAAACAGAATTTGCCCTCAACGTCTGAACAACTTTTTTTTGAAAAAATCCCTAAGCCGCGCGGTCACAATTTCAGCAAAAATCTGAAGTTCTGCAATTCACTCAAAAATGCTGCCAAAGTGTTGGAAACGATCCCCTGAAAGGTTTTTCGGTGGAAACAGATGGGTTTTATCATCAGAAACAGAATAAGCCCTCGACGTCTGAACAACTTTTTTTGAAAAAATCCCTAAGCCGCGCGGTCACAATTTCAGCAAAAATCTGACGTTCTGCAATTCACTCAAAAATGCTGCCAAACTGTTGCAAACTATCCCCTGAAAGGTTTTTCGGTGGAAACAGATGGGTTTTATCATCAGAAACAGAATAAGCCCTCGACGTCTGAACAACTTTTTTTGAAAAAATCCCTAAGCCGCGCGGTCACAATTGCAGCAAAAATCTGATGTTCTGCAATTTACTCAAAAATCCTGCAAAACTGTCACAAATGATCCCCTGAAAGGTTTTTCGGTGGAAACAGATAGGTTTTTATCATCAGAAACAGAATAAGCCCTCGACGTCTGAACAACTTTTTTTGAAAAAATCCCTAAGCCGCGCGGTCACAATTTCAGCAAAAATCTGACCTTCTGCAATTTACTCAGAAAATAGTGGCAAACTGTAGCAAACGCTCTCCTGAAAGCTCTTCCGGTGGAAACAGATGGGTTTTTATCATCAGAAACAGAATTTGCCCTCGACGTCTGAACAACTTTTTTTGAAAAAATCCCTAAGCCGCGCGGTCACAATTTCAGCAAAAATCTGACGTTCTGCAATTCACTCAAAAATGCTGCCAAAGTGTTGGAAACGATCCCCTGAAAGGTTTTTCGGTGGAAACAGATGGGTTTTATCATCATAAACAGAATAAGCCCTTGACGTCTGAACAACTTTTTTTGAAAAAATCCCTAAGCCGCGCGGTCACAATTTCAGCAAAAATCTGACGTTCTGGAATTCACTCAAAAATCCTGCCAAACTGTCACAAATGATCCCCTGAAAGGTTTTTCGGTGGAAACAGATAGGTTTCTATCATCAGAAACAGAATAAGCCCTCGACGTCTGAACAAATTTTTTTGAAAAAATCCCTAAGCCGCGCGGTCACAATTTCAGCAAAAATCTGACCTTCCGCAATTTACTCAGAAATAGTGGCAAACTGTTGCAAACGCTCTCCTGAAAGCTTTTCCGGTGGAAACAGATGGGTTTTTATCATCAGAAAGAGAATTTGCCCTCGACGTCTGAAGAACTTTTTTTGAAAAAATCCCTAAGCCACGCGGTCACAATTTCAGCAAAAATCTGACGTTCTGCAATTGACTCAAAAATGCTGCCAAACTGTTGCAAACGATCCCCTGAAAGGTTTTTCGGTGCAAACAGATGGGTTTTTATCATCAAAAACAGAATAAGCCCTCGACGTCTGAACAACTTTTTTTGAAAAAATCCCTAAGCCGCGCGGTCACAATTTCAGCAAAAATCTGATGTTCTGCAATTCACTCAAAAATGCTGCCAAACAGTTGCAAACTATCCCCTGAAAGGTTTTTCGGTGGAAACAGATGGGTTTTATCATCAGAAACAGAATAAGCCCTCGACGTCTGAACAACTTTTTTTGAAAAAATCCCTAAGCCGCGCGGTCACAATTTCAGCAAAAATCTGACCTTCCGCAATTTACTCAGAAATAGTGGCAAACTGTTGCAAACGCTCTCCTGAAAGCTTTTCCGGTGGAAACAGATGGGTTTTTATCATCAGAAACAGAATTTGCCCTCGACGTCTGAACAACTTTTTTTGAAAAAATCCCTAAGCCGCGGGGTCACAATTTCAGCAAAAATTTGACGTTCTGCAATTCAATCAAAAATGCTTCCAAACTGTTGCAAACGATCCCCTGAAAGGTTTTTCGGTGGAAACAGATGGGTTTTATCATCAGAAACAGAATAAGCCCTTGACGTCTGAACAACTTTTTTTGAAAAAATCCCTAAGCCGCGCGGTCACAATTTCAGCAAAAATCTGACCTTCCGCAATTTACTCAGAAATAGTGGCAAACTGTTGCAAACGCTCTCCTGAAAGCTTTTCCGGTGGAAACAGATGGGTTTTTATCATCAGAAACAGAATTTGCCCTCAACGTCTGAACAACTTTTTTTTGAAAAAATCCCTAAGCCGCGCGGTCACAATTTCAGCAAAAATCTGAAGTTCTGCAATTCACTCAAAAATGCTGCCAAAGTGTTGGAAACGATCCCCTGAAAGGTTTTTCGGTGGAAACAGATGGGTTTTATCATCAGAAACAGAATAAGCCCTCGACGTCTGAACAACTTTTTTTGAAAAAATCCCTAAGCCGCGCGGTCACAATTTCAGCAAAAATCTGACGTTCTGCAATTCACTCAAAAATGCTGCCAAACTGTTGCAAACTATCCCCTGAAAGGTTTTTCGGTGGAAACAGATGGGTTTTATCATCAGAAACAGAATAAGCCCTCGACGTCTGAACAACTTTTTTTGAAAAAATCCCTAAGCCGCGCGGTCACAATTGCAGCAAAAATCTGATGTTCTGCAATTTACTCAAAAATCCTGCAAAACTGTCACAAATGATCCCCTGAAAGGTTTTTCGGTGGAAACAGATAGGTTTTTATCATCAGAAACAGAATAAGCCCTCGACGTCTGAACAACTTTTTTTGAAAAAATCCCTAAGCCGCGCGGTCACAATTTCAGCAAAAATCTGACCTTCTGCAATTTACTCAGAAAATAGTGGCAAACTGTAGCAAACGCTCTCCTGAAAGCTCTTCCGGTGGAAACAGATGGGTTTTTATCATCAGAAACAGAATTTGCCCTCGACGTCTGAACAACTTTTTTTGAAAAAATCCCTAAGCCGCGCGGTCACAATTTCAGCAAAAATCTGACGTTCTGCAATTCACTCAAAAATGCTGCCAAAGTGTTGGAAACGATCCCCTGAAAGGTTTTTCGGTGGAAACAGATGGGTTTTATCATCATAAACAGAATAAGCCCTTGACGTCTGAACAACTTTTTTTGAAAAAATCCCTAAGCCGCGCGGTCACAATTTCAGCAAAAATCTGACGTTCTGGAATTCACTCAAAAATCCTGCCAAACTGTCACAAATGATCCCCTGAAAGGTTTTTCGGTGGAAACAGATAGGTTTCTATCATCAGAAACAGAATAAGCCCTCGAAGTCTGAACAAATTTTTTTGAAAAAATCCCTAAGCCGCGCGGTCACAATTTCAGCAAAAATCTGACCTTCCGCAATTTACTCAGAAATAGTGGCAAACTGTTGCAAACGCTCTCCTGAAAGCTTTTCCGGTGGAAACAGATGGGTTTTTATCATCAGAAAGAGAATTTGCCCTCGACGTCTGAAGAACTTTTTTTGAAAAAATCCCTAAGCCACGCGGTCACAATTTCAGCAAAAATCTGACGTTCTGCAATTGACTCAAAAATGCTGCCAAACTGTTGCAAACGATCCCCTGAAAGGTTTTTCGGTGCAAACAGATGGGTTTTTATCATCAAAAACAGAATAAGCCCTCGACGTCTGAACAACTTTTTTTGAAAAAATCCCTAAGCCGCGCGGTCACAATTTCAGCAAAAATCTGATGTTCTGCAATTCACTCAAAAATGCTGCCAAACAGTTGCAAACTATCCCCTGAAAGGTTTTTCGGTGGAAACAGATGGGTTTTATCATCAGAAACAGAATAAGCCCTCGACGTCTGAACAACTTTTTTTGAAAAAATCCCTAAGCCGCGCGGTCACAATTTCAGCAAAAATCTGATGTTCTGCAATTTACTCAAAAATCCTGCAAAACTGTCACAAATGATCCCCTGAAAGGTTTTTCGGTGGAAACAGATAGGTTTTTATCATCAGAAACAGAATAAGCCCTCGACGTCTGAACAACTTTTTTTGAAAAAATCCCTAAGCCGCGCGGTCACAATTTCAGCAAAAATCTGACCTTCTGCAATTTACTCAGAAAATAGTGGCAAACTGTAGCAAACGCTCTCCTGAAAGCTTTTCCGGTGGAAACAGATGGGTTTTTATCATCAGAAACAGAATTTGCCCTCGACGTCTGAACAACTTTTTTTGAAAAAATCCCTAAGCCGCGCGGTCACAATTTCAGCAAAAATCTGACGTTCTGCAATTCACTCAAAAATGCTGCCAAAGTGTTGGAAACGATCCCCTGAAAGGTTTTTCGGTGGAAACAGATGGGTTTTATCATCATAAACAGAATAAGCCCTTGACGTCTGAACAACTTTTTTTGAAAAAATCCCTAAGCCGCGCGGTCACAATTTCAGCAAAAATCTGACGTTCTGGAATTCACTCAAAAATCCTGCCAAACTGTCACAAATGATCCCCTGAAAGGTTTTTCGGTGGAAACAGATAGGTTTCTATCATCAGAAACAGAATAAGCCCTCGAAGTCTGAACAAATTTTTTTGAAAAAATCCCTAAGCCGCGCGGTCACAATTTCAGCAAAAATCTGACCTTCCGCAATTTACTCATAAATAGTGGCAAACTGTTGCAAACGCTCTCCTGAAAGCTTTTCCGGTGGAAACAGATGGGTTTTTATCATCAGAAAGAGAATTTGCCCTCGACGTCTGAAGAACTTTTTTTGAAAAAATCCCTAAGCCACGCGGTCACAATTTCAGCAAAAATCTGACGTTCTGCAATTGACTCAAAAATGCTGCCAAACTGTTGCAAACGATCCCCTGAAAGGTTTTTCGGTGCAAACAGATGGGTTTTTATCATCAAAAACAGAATAAGCCCTCGACGTCTGAACAACTTTTTTTGAAAAAATCCCTAAGCCGCGCGGTCACAATTTTAGCAAAAATCTGACGTTCTGCAATTCACTCAAAAATGCTGCCAAAGTGTTGGAAACGATCCCCTGAAAGGTTTTTCGGTGGAAACAGATGGGTTTTATCATCAGAAACAGAATAAGCCCTCGACGTCTGAACAACTTTTTTTGAAAAAAGCCCTAAGCCGCGCGTTCACAATTTCAGCAAAAATCTGACGTTCTGCAATTCACTCAAAAATGCTGCCAAACTGTCACAAATGATCCCCTGAAAGGTTTTTCGGTGGAAACAGATAGGTTTTATCATCAGAAACAGAATAAGCCCTCGATGTCTGAACAACTTTTTTTGAAAAAATCCCTAAGCCGCGCGGTCACAATTTCAGCAAAAATTTGACGTTCTGCAATTTACTCAGAAATAGTGGCAAACTGTCACAAATGATCCCCCGAAAGGTTTTTCGGTGGAAACAGATAGGTTTTTATCATCAGAAACAGAATAAGCCCTCGACGTCTGAACAACTTTTTTTGAAAAAATCCCTAAGCCGCGCGGTCACAATTTCAGCAAAAATCTGACGTTCTGCAGTTCACTCAAAAATCCTGCAAAACTGTCACAAATGATCCCCTGAAAGGTTTTTCGAAGGAAACAGATAGGTTTTTATCATCAGAAACAGAATAAGCCCTCGACGTCTGAACAATTTTTTTTGAAAAAATCCCTAAGCCGCGCGGTCACAATTTCAGCAAAAATCTGACCTTCCGCAATTTACTCAGAAATAGTGGCAAACTGTTGCAAACGCTCTCCTGAAAGCTTTTCCGGTGGAAACAGATGGGTTTTTATCATCAGAAACAGAATAAGCCCTCGACGTCTGAACAACTTTTTTTTGAAAAAAGCCCTAAGCCGCGCGGTCACAATTTCAGCAAAAATCTGACGTTCTGCAATTCAATCAAAAAGGCTGCCAAAGTGTTGCAAACGATCCCCGGAAAGGTTTTTCGGTGGAAACAGATGGGTTTTATCATCAGAAACAGAATAAGCCCTTGACGTCTGAACAACTTTTTTTGAAAAAATCCCTAAGCCGCGCGGTCACAATTTCAGCAAAAATCTGACGTTCTGCAATTTACTCAAAAATCCTGCCAAACTGTCACAAATGATCCCCTGAAAGGTTTTTCGGTGGAAACAGATAGGTTCTTATCATCAGAAACAGAATAAGCCCTCGACGTCTGAACAACTTTTTTTGAAAAAATCCCTAAGCCGCGCGGTCACAATTTCAGCAACAATCTGACCTTCCGCAATTTACTCAGAAATAGTGGCAAACTGTTGCAAACGCTCTCCTGAAAGCTTTTCCGGTGGAAACAGATGGGTTTTTATCATCAGAAACAGAATAAGCCCTCGATGTCTGAACAACTTTTTTTTGAAAAAATCCCTAAGCCGCGCGGTCACAATTTCAGCAAAAATCTGACCTTCCGCAATTTACTCAGAAATAGTGGCAAACTGTTGCAAACGCTCTCCTGAAAGCTTTTCCGGTGGAAACAGATGGGTTTTTATCATCAGAAACAGAATAAGCCCTCGACGTCTGAACAACTTTTTTTTGAAAAAAGCCCTAAGCCGCGCGGTCACAATTTCAGCAAAAATCTGACGTTCTGCAATTCAATCAAAAAGGCTGCCAAAGTGTTGCAAACGATCCCCGGAAAGGTTTTTCGGTGGAAACAGATAGGTTTTTATCATCAGAAACAGAATAAGCCCTCGACGTCTGAACAACTTTTTTTGAAAAAATCCCTAAGCCGCGCGGTCACAATTTCAGCAAAAATCTGACCTTCTGCAATTTACTCAGAAAATAGTGGCAAACTGTAGCAAACGCTCTCCTGAAAGCTTTTCCGGTGGAAACACATGGGTTTTTATCATCAGAAACAGAATTTGCCCTCGACGTCTGAACAACTTTTTTTGAAAAAATCCCTAAGCCGCGCGGTCACAATTTCAGCAAAAATCTGACGTTCTGCAATTCACTCAAAAATGCTGCCAAAGTGTTGGAAACGATCCCCTGAAAGGTTTTTCGGTGGAAACAGATGGTTTTTATCATCATAAACAGAATAAGCCCTTGACGTCTGAACAACTTTTTTTGAAAAAATCCCTAAGCCGCGCGGTCACAATTTCAGCAAAAATCTGACGTTCTGGAATTCACTCAAAAATCCTGCCAAACTGTCACAAATGATCCCCTGAAAGGTTTTTCGGTGGAAACAGATAGGTTTCTATCATCAGAAACAGAATAAGCCCTCGAAGTCTGAACAAATTTTTTTGAAAAAATCCCTAAGCCGCGCGGTCACAATTTCAGCAAAAATCTGACCTTCCGCAATTTACTCAGAAATAGTGGCAAACTGTTGCAAACGCTCTCCTGAAAGCTTTTCCGGTGGAAACAGATGGGTTTTTATCATCAGAAAGAGAATTTGCCCTCGACGTCTGAAGAACTTTTTTTGAAAAAATCCCTAAGCCACGCGGTCACAATTTCAGCAAAAATCTGACGTTCTGCAATTGACTCAAAAATGCTGCCAAACTGTTGCAAACGATGCCCTGAAAGGTTTTTCGGTGCAAACAGATGGGTTTTTATCATCAAAAACAGAATAAGCCCTCGACGTCTGAACAACTTTTTTTGAAAAAATCCCTAAGCCGCGCGGTCACAATTTTAGCAAAAATCTGACGTTCTGCAATTCACTCAAAAATGCTGCCAAAGTGTTGGAAACGATCCCCTGAAAGGTTTTTCGGTGGAAACAGATGGGTTTTATCATCAGAAACAGAATAAGCCCTCGACGTCTGAACAACTTTTTTTGAAAAAAGCCCTAAGCCGCGCGTTCACAATTTCAGCAAAAATCTGACGTTCTGCAATTCACTCAAAAATGCTGCCAAACTGTCACAAATGATCCCCTGAAAGGTTTTTCGGTGGAAACAGATAGGTTTTATCATCAGAAACAGAATAAGCCCTCGATGTCTGAACAACTTTTTTTGAAAAAATCCCTAAGCCGCGCGGTCACAATTTCAGCAAAAATTTGACGTTCTGCAATTTACTCAGAAATAGTGGCAAACTGTCACAAATGATCCCCTGAAAGGTTTTTCGGTGGAAACAGATAGGTTTTTATCATCAGAAACAGAATAAGCCCTTGACGTCTGAACAACTTTTTTTGAAAAAATCCCTAAGCCGCGCGGTCACAATTTCAGCAA
This sequence comes from Podarcis filfolensis, assembly GCF_964270895.1. Classification (NCBI taxonomy): domain Eukaryota; kingdom Metazoa; phylum Chordata; class Lepidosauria; order Squamata; family Lacertidae; genus Podarcis; species Podarcis filfolensis. The sequence goes on from NW_028149497.1 coordinate 212,623, forward strand.
AAATCTGACGTTCTGCAATTTACTCAAAAATCCTGCCAAACTGTCACAAATGATCCCCTGAAAGGTTTTTCGGTGGAAACAGATAGGTTCTTATCATCAGAAACAGAATAAGCCCTCGACGTCTGAACAACTTTTTTTGAAAAAATCCCTAAGCCGCGCGGTCACAATTTCAGCAACAATCTGACATTCCGCAATTTACTCAGAAATAGTGGCAAACTGTTGCAAACGCTCTCCTGAAAGCTTTTCCGGTGGAAACAGATGGGTTTTTATCATCAGAAACAGAATAAGCCCTCGATGTCTGAACAACTTTTTTTTGAAAAAATCCCTAAGCCGCGCGGTCACAATTTCAGCAAAAATCTGACCTTCCGCAATTTACTCAGAAATAGTGGCAAACTGTTGCAAACGCTCTCCTGAAAGCTTTTCCGTTGGAAACAGATGGGTTTTTATCATCAGAAACAGAATAAGCCCTCGACGTCTGAACAACTTTTTTTTGAAAAAAGCCCTAAGCCGCGCGGTCACAATTTCAGCAAAAATCTGACGTTCTGCAATTCAATCAAAAAGGCTGCCAAAGTGTTGGAAACGATCCCCTGAAAGGTTTTTCGGTGGAAACAGATGGGTTTTATCATCAGAAACAGAATAAGCCCTTGACGTCTGAACAACTTTTTTTGAAAAAATCCCTAAGCCGCGCGGTCACAATTTCAGCAAAAATCTGACGTTCTGGAATTCACTCAAAAATCCTGCCAAACTGTCACAAATGATCCCCTGAAAGGTTTTTCGGTGGAAACAGATAGGTTTCTATCATCATAAACAGAATAAGCCCTCGAAGTCTGAACAAATTTTTTTGAAAAAATCCCTAAGCCGCGCGGTCACAATTTCAGCAAAAATCTGACCTTCCGCAATTTACTCAGAAATAGTGGCAAACTGTTGCAAACGGTCTCCTGAAAGCTTTTCCGGTGGAAACAGATGGGTTTTTATCATCAGAAAGAGAATTTGCCCTCGACGTCTGAAGAACTTTTTTTGAAAAAATCCCTAAGCCACGCGGTCACAATTTCAGCAAAAATCTGACGTTCTGCAATTGACTCAAAAATGCTGCCAAACTGTTGCAAACGATCCCCTGAAAGGTTTTTCGGTGCAAACAGATGGGTTTTTATCATCAAAAACAGAATAAGCCCTCGACGTCTGAACAACTTTTTTTTGAAAAAATCCCTAAGCCGCGCGGTCACAATTTCAGCAAAAATCTGACGTTCTGCAATTCACTCAAAAATGCTGCCAAACTGTCACAAATGATCCCCTGAAAGGTTTTTCGGTGGAAACAGATAGGTTTTATCATCAGAAACAGAATAAGCCCTCGATGTCTGAACAACTTTTTTTGAAAAAATCCCTAAGCCGCGCGGTCACAATTTCAGCAAAAATTTGACGTTCTGCAATTTACTCAGAAATAGTGGCAAACTGTCACAAATGATCCCCTGAAAGGTTTTTCGGTGGAAACAGATAGGTTTTTATCATCAGAAACAGAATAAGCCCTCGACGTCTGAACAACTTTTTTTGAAAAAATCCCTAAGCCGCGCGGTCACAATTTCAGCAAAAATCTGACGTTCTGCAGTTCACTCAAAAATCCTGCAAAACTGTCACAAATGATCCCCTGAAAGGTTTTTCGAAGGAAACAGATAGGTTTTTATCATCAGAAACAGAATAAGCCCTCGACGTCTGAACAATTTTTTTTGAAAAAATCCCTAAGCCGCGCGGTCACAATTTCAGCAAAAATCTGACCTTCCGCAATTTACTCAGAAATAGTGGCAAACTGTTGCAAACGCTCTCCTGAAAGCTTTTCCGGTGGAAACAGATGGGTTTTTATCAACAGAAACAGAATAAGCCCTCGACGTCTGAACAACTTTTTTTTGAAAAAATCCCTCAGCCGCGCGGTCACAATTTCAGCAAAAATCTGACGTTCTGCAATTCAATCAAAAAGGCTGCCAAAGTGTTGCAAACGATCCCTGGAAAGGTTTTTCGGTGGAAACAGATGGGTTTTATCATCAGAAACAGAATAAGCCCTCGACGTCTGAACAACTTTTTTTGAAAAAATCCCTAAGCCGCGCGGTCACAATTTCAGCAAAAATCTGACGTTCTGCAATTTACTCAAAAATCCTGCCAAACTGTCACAAATGATCCCCTGAAAGGTTTTTCGGTGGAAACAGATAGGTTCTTATCATCAGAAACAGAATAAGCCCTCGACGTCTGAACAACTTTTTTTGAAAAAATCCCTAAGCCGCGCGGTCACAATTTCAGCAACAATCTGACCTTCCGCAATTTACTCAGAAATAGTGGCAAACTGTTGCAAACGCTCTCCTGAAAGCTTTTCCGGTGGAAACAGATGGGTTTTTATCATCAGAAACAGAATAAGCCCTCGATGTCTGAACAACTTTTTTTTGAAAAAATCCCTAAGCCGCGCGGTCACAATTTCAGCAAAAATCTGACCTTCCGCAATTTACTCAGAAATAGTGGCAAACTGTTGCAAACGCTCTCCTGAAAGCTTTTCCGGTGGAAACAGATGGGTTTTTATCATCAGAAACAGAATAAGCCCTCGACGTCTGAACAACTTTTTTTTGAAAAAAGCCCTAAGCCGCGCGGTCACAATTTCAGCAAAAATCTGACGTTCTGCAATTCAATCAAAAAGGCTGCCAAAGTGTTGCAAACGATCCCCGGAAAGCTTTTTCGGTGGAAACAGATGGGTTTTATCATCAGAAACAGAATAAGCCCTTGACGTCTGAACAACTTTTTTTGAAAAAATCCCTAAGCCGCGCGGTCACAATTTCAGCAAAAATCTGACGTTCTGCAATTTACTCAAAAATCCTGCCAAACTGTCACAAATGATCCCCTGAAAGGTTTTTCGGTGGAAACAGATAGGTTCTTATCATCAGAAACAGAATAAGCCCTCGACGTCTGAACAACTTTTTTTGAAAAAATCCCTAAGCCGCGCGGTCACAATTTCAGCAACAATCTGACCTTCCGCAATTTACTCAGAAATAGTGGCAAACTGTTGCAAACGCTCTCCTGAAAGCTTTTCCGGTGGAAACAGATGGGTTTTTATCATCAGAAACAGAATAAGCCCTCGATGTCTGAACAACTTTTTTTTGAAAAAATCCCTAAGCCGCGCGGTCACAATTTCAGCAAAAATCTGACCTTCCGCAATTTACTCAGAAATAGTGGCAAACTGTTGCAAACGCTCTCCTGAAAGCTTTTCCGGTGGAAACAGATGGGTTTTATCATCATAAACAGAATAAGCCCTTGACGTCTGAACAACTTTTTTTGAAAAAATCCCTAAGCCGCGCGGTCACAATTTCAGCAAAAATCTGACGTTCTGGAATTCACTCAAAAATCCTGCCAAACTGTCACAAATGATCCCCTGAAAGGTTTTTCGGTGGAAACAGATAGGTTTCTATCATCAGAAACAGAATAAGCCCTCGAAGTCTGAACAAATTTTTTTGAAAAAATCCCTAAGCCGCGCGGTCACAATTTCAGCAAAAATCTGACCTTCCGCAATTTACTCAGAAATAGTGGCAAACTGTTGCAAACGCTCTCCTGAAAGCTTTTCCGGTGGAAACAGATGGGTTTTTATCATCAGAAAGAGAATTTGCCCTCGACGTCTGAAGAACTTTTTTTGAAAAAATCCCTAAGCCACGCGGTCACAATTTCAGCAAAAATCTGACGTTCTGCAATTCACTCAAAAATGCTGCCAAACTGTCACAAATGATCCCCTGAAAGGTTTTTCGGTGGAAACAGATAGGTTTTATCATCAGAAACAGAATAAGCCCTCGATGTCTGAACAACTTTTTTTGAAAAAATCCCTAAGCCGCGCGGTCACAATTTCAGCAAAAATTTGACGTTCTGCAATTTACTCAGAAATAGTGGCAAACTGTCACAAATGATCCCCTGAAAGGTTTTTCGGTGGAAACAGATAGGTTTTTATCATCAGAAACAGAATAAGCCCTCGACGTCTGAACAACTTTTTTTGAAAAAATCCCTAAGCCGCGCGGTCACAATTTCAGCAAAAATCTGACGTTCTGCAGTTCACTCAAAAATCCTGCAAAACTGTCACAAATGATCCCCTGAAAGGTTTTTCGAAGGAAACAGATAGGTTTTTATCATCAGAAACAGAATAAGCCCTCGACGTCTGAACAATTTTTTTTGAAAAAATCCCTAAGCCGCGCGGTCACAATTTCAGCAAAAATCTGACCTTCCGCAATTTACTCAGAAATAGTGGCAAACTGTTGCAAACGCTCTCCTGAAAGCTTTTCCGGTGGAAACAGATGGGTTTTTATCATCAGAAACAGAATAAGCCTTCGACGTCTGAACAACTTTTTTTTGAAAAAAGCCCTAAGCCGCGCGGTCACAATTTCAGCAAAAATCTGACGTTATGCAATTCAATCAAAAAGGATGCCAAAGTGTTGCAAACGATCCCCGGAAAGCTTTTTCGGTGGAAACAGATGGGTTTTATCATCAGAAACAGAATAAGCACTTGACGTCTGAACAACTTTTTTTGAAAAAATCCCTAAGCCGCGCGGTCACAATTTCAGCAAAAATCTGACGTTCTGCAATTTACTCAAACATCCTGCCAAACTGTCACAAATGATCCCCTGAAAGGTTTTTCGGTGGAAACAGATAGGTTCTTATCATCAGAAACAGAATAAGCCCTCGACGTCTGAACAACTTTTTTTGAAAAAATCCCTAAGCCGCACGGTCACAATTTCAGCAACAATCTGACCTTCCGCAATTTACTCAGAAATAGTGGCAAACTGTTGCAAACGCTCTCCTGAAAGCTTTTCCGGTGGAAACAGATGGGTTTTTATCATCAGAAACAGAATAAGCCCTCGATGTCTGAACAACTTTTTTTTGAAAAAATCCCTAAGCCGCGCGGTCACAATTTCAGCAACAATCTGACCTTCCGCAATTTACTCAGAAATAGTGGCAAACTGTTGCAAACGCTCTCCTGAAAGCTTTTCCGGTGGAAACAGATGGGTTTTTATCATCAGAAACAGAATAAGCCCTCGATGTCTGAACAACTTTTTTTTGAAAAAAGCCCTAAGCCGCGCGGTCACAATTTCAGCAAAAATCTGACGTTCTGCAATTCTCTCAAAAATGCTGCCAAAGTGTTGCAAACGATCCCCGGAAAGGTTTTTCGGTGGAAACAGATGGGTTTTATCATCAGAAACAGAATAAGCCCTTGACGTCTGAACAACTTTTTTTGAAAAAATCCCTAAGCCGCGCGGTCACAATTTCAGCAAAAATCTGACGTTCTGCAATTTACTCAAAAATCCTGCCAAACTGTCACAAATGATCCCCTGAAAGGTTTTTCGGTGGAAACAGATAGGTTCTTATCATCAGAAACAGAATAAGCCCTCGACGTCTGAACAACTTTTTTTGAAAAAATCCCTAAGCCGCGCGGTCACAATTTCAGCAACAATCTGACCTTCCGCAATTTACTCAGAAATAGTGGCAAACTGTTGCAAACGCTCTCCTGAAAGCTTTTCCGGTGGAAACAGATGGGTTTTTATCATCAGAAACAGAATAAGCCCTCGATGTCTGAACAACTTTTTTTTGAAAAAATCCCTAAGCCGCGCGGTCACAATTTCAGCAACAATCTGACCTTCCGCAATTTACTCAGAAATAGTGGCGAACTGTTCCAAACGCTCTCCTGAAAGCTTTTCCGGTGGAAACAGATGGGTTTTTATCATCAGAAACAGAATAAGCGCTCGATGTCTGAACAACTTTTTTTTGAAAAAATCCCTAAGCCGCGCGGTCACAATTTTAGCAAAAATCTGACGTTCTGCAATTCACTCAAAAATGCTGCCAAAGTGTTGGGAACGATCCCCTTAAAGGTTTTTCGGTGGAAACAGATGGGTTTTATCATCAGAAACAGAATAAGCCCTCGACGTCTGAACAATTTTTTTTGAAAAAATCCCTAAGCCGCGCGGTCACAATTTCAGCAAAAATCTGACCTTCTGCAATTTACTCAGAAATAGTGGCAAACTGTAGCAAACGCTCTCCTGAAAGCTTTTCCGGTGGAAACAGATGGGTTTTTATCATCAGAAACAGAATTTGCCCTCGGCGTCTGAACAACTTTTTTTGAAAAAATCCCTAAGCCGCGCGGTCACAATTTCAGCAAAAATCTGACGTTCTGCAATTCACTCAAAAATGCTGCCAAAGTGTCACAAATGATCCCCTGAAAGGTTTTTCGGTGGAAACAGATGGGTTTTTATCATCAAAAACAGCATAAGCCCTCGACGTCTGAACAACTTTTTTTTGAAAAAATCCCTAAGCCGCGCGGTCACAATTTTCGCAAAAATCTGACGTTCTGCAATTCACTCAAAAATGCTGCCAAACTGTTGCAAACTATCCCCTGAAAGGTTTTTCGGTGGAAACAGATGGGTTTTTATCATCAAAAACAGCATAAGCCCTCGACGTCTGAACAACTTTTTTTTGAAAAAATCCCTCAGCCGCGCGGTCACAATTTTCGCAAAAATCTGACGTTCTGCAATTCACTCAAAAATGCTGCCAAAGTGTTTGAAACGATCCCCTGAAAGGTTTTTCGGTGGAAACAGATGGGTTTTATCATCAGAAACAGAATAAGCCCTCGACGTCTGAACAACTTTTTTTGAAAAAATCCCTAAGCTGCGCGGTTACAATTTCAGCAAAAATCTGACGTTCTGCAATTCACTCAAAAATCCTGCCAAACAGTCACAAATGATCCCCTGACAGGTTTTTCGGTGGAAACAGATAGGTTTTTATCATCAGAAACTGAATAAGCCCTCGACGTCTGAACAACTTTTTTTGAAAAAATCCCTAAGCCGCGCGGTCACAATTTCAGCAAAAATCTGACCTTCCGCAATTTACTCAGAAATAGTGGCAAACTGTTGCAAACGCTCTCCTGAAAGCTTTTCCGGTGGAAACAGATGGGTTTTTATCATCAGAAACAGAATTTGCCCTCAACGTCTGAACAACTTTTTTTGAAAAAAGCCCTAAGCCGCGCGGTCACAATTTTCGCAAAAATCTGACGTTCTGCAATTCACTCAAAAATGCTGCCAAAGTGTTGGAAACGATCCCCTGAAAGGTTTTTCGGTGGAAACAGATGGGTTTTATCATCAGAAACAGAATAAGCCCTCGACGTCTGAACAACTTTTTTTGAAAAAATCCCTAAGCCGCGCGGTCACAATTTCAGCAAAAATCTGACCTTCCGCAATTTACTCAGAAATAGTGGCAAACTGTTGCAAACGCTCTCCTGAAAGCTTTTCCGGTGGAAACAGATGGGTTTTTATCATCAGAAACAGAATTTGCCCTCAACGTCTGAACAACTTTTTTTTGAAAAAAGCCCTAAGCCGCGCGGTCACAATTTTAGCAAAAATCTGACGTTCTGCAATTCACTCAAAAATGCTGCCAAAGTGTTGGAAACGATCCCCTGAAAGGTTTTTCGGTGGAAACAGATGGGTTTTATCATCAGAAACAGAATAAGCCCTCGACGTCTGAACTGTTAGGAGTGGCTCAGAACTTACAGGGTTAAGAGTTCTGAGTGATGACGCCTCACATTCTTCGAGGCGTGGCAAAAGAACACTGACGCAAGTGGGAGTGTTCTGTATCTCTGAGAGAGAGAGAAAGATGCACGCAGTGTGAGCCTAGTCGCACACGGAGAGAGTCGGCATGGGTTGCGTCTCACCGGGAAGATTTACGATGTGTTGATCTGTACGAAAATAAAGACTTTAAGATAAGGAGACTGCTGTGTTTCAGCCTGAGTTATTACCACACGACAGAACGTTCCTGCTTCTGCTTCTGCTGTGTTTACTCTGCTGGAGTCAAAGGTCTTTGAGAAGGGTCAGAGCTGCGCGAGGGAAGTGTGCCGGACCCCCGGACTAAATTGACTCCGAACAGGTTATGGAGGTCAGCAATAAAGATAAGCAACGTTCGTGCGTGTGAGAGGACTGCACCCAGAGGCCAGCCGATGAGACGCTGGGAAGTGAAACTGCAGGCAAAGAGGCTGAGGAGCAGCCAAAGGCCAGCTAACGAGTAGCTGGTGCCAGCCAGGAGTTCGCTGGGAGGAGCTGAGGATTTGCCGGACCGGAGGTACTCGTGAGTAGGCCGGGCCCCGGGGGAGAGATGGCAGACAGCCAGGAGTCGTCAATCCCTTTTGAAGAGGCAGACGGGAAGGAGCCCTGGGAAGAGTGGCGGGCACTGAGAAGAGTGGGAGCCACACCAGAGGGGGCTAGACGCCAGCCTGAGGGACGCCCAGAGGGGGCCAAGAGCTGCACAGACGCTGCAGGGGCTGAGGTACGCCCAGGAGGCCCAGAGGGGGCTGGGACTGTGTTGGAGGGCTGCTGGAATGCCCCAATATGTGAGCTGCGTGCTGAAAAGCAGCTGAGAGAAGAGAAGAGCTTTGCACCAGAGAATGGGGGTGCAGGTCTTGAGAGTGCCCAGGCTGTTTGGCAGGAGCTGGAAGGGGTTTGCAGAGAAACCACAGCAGAAGCCAAAAGCCATTTTCCCAACGGCAGAAAAGCCTCGAGGAGGAGTGCTGCTGGAAAGGTTGGGGGGGCAGAGAAGACCAAAGGCACGTTTGCAAAGTTTTCCACTAGGCGATGTTTTGTTTGTGCCTCGGCTGAACACCTGCGTCGCAACTGCCCACAGAGAGCAAGGGAGCCAGGGCAGGAAAGTCCCAAGGACATTTCCCATGGGAACCAGCCGGGTTTCCATGGCAACAGAGGGAGCAGGCGTGGGAACGTTTATCGGCTGACTGCTTCGATGGCGGTTTTGGAGAACACCTGCAGCGAGAGCTCCAAGGTCGGGGGGGAGCAGGAAGTCAGTTGCTAAGGCAACAAAGAAGGACAGCTCCAGAGGGGGGAGAGTCCTACGTTGGGTTGTTGACTCGGCTGCGAATGCCCATTTGGTAACAGCGCCACCTGATGGACAAATGTGGAACTGCAAGGCTGTTTCAACTGAGAAAACAGTTAGATTTGCTACAGGTTCACAGGGACATGTAACCCATGTTTCTAACATGTTTGTCTCTTTTTTACAGGCTGAATTGAAGGTTTATGTTCTCCCTGAGATAAAACATTGCCTGCTATCTGTACCGTGCCTTTTACAGGAGGGATATTCTGTGAGTTTTGAAAAAAATGTTTGCACAATTTCCAGAGGTGGAAAGCAACTGGCACGTGTTCAGAAAGATCAGAACAATCTCTTTGTTCTGGAATCACCTCTAGAGGGAGGGGGGCACACTCATGTGTCATGTGCTTGCGTGTGGCACAAGAGGATGTCACATGGGTCCTGTGAGGACGTCCAGATGTTATCAGAGTGCACCAAAGGTTGCAAGGTAAAAGAATGTGGTAAACCTTTGAATTGCAAGGCTTGCAGGAAAGCCAGAAACAAGGGATTTAGCCATCCCAGAGTAGAGAGAGTAACCACAAAGCCTTTTGAGCTTGTACATGCAGACCTTTTAGGTATGCCACAGCCAAGTCTGGGCAAGGCCAAGTGGCTGATGGTGCTGACAGATGATTATACACGGAACGCATGGGCTATCACGCTGAAAACAAAGGAGGAAGCAGCGCAACTGATCAAAGATTGGGTTGCAGAGGTGGAACAGAGGTTCTCCACCAAGGTGCAAGGTTTCCAGTTTGACCGTGGTTCAGAGGTCACTGGGTCTGCTCTAAAGAGTTTCTTTCGCCAGAGGGGGATACGTCACAAGGTGACTTCTCCTCAGAAGAGTGGCGTGGCAGAGCTTAGGAGTAAAGCTCTAGTTCGAGCATCCGAGATTCTACTGGATGACTCTGGTTTGCCTCACAGTTTCTGGGGGGAGGCAGCAAAAACGGCCAATTTCACGATGAACAGGTGCTACAATGCAGTGGTAGGTGACACCCCATATTTCTTGCTCAACGGACAGAAGCCACGGGTGCATTTCTTCCGTTCGTTTGGTTGCAGGGCCATGGTGCCTGTACCAAAGTGTTTGCAGCAAGAGGGTGGTCCAAAATACCAGGAAATGATCTTCTGTGGGTATGAACCCGCGACCAAGGGGTGGAGATTTGCGTACCCAGAAGGTGATCAGACCAAGCTTCTGGTCAGTAAGCATGCTGAGTTCAATGAGCAGCAGGGAAGTAGGTCAAGGCGCAAAGTCAGCCATGACACTGTTTCAGATTGTCTGTCTGAATCCGAATCTGAGCAGGAGGGAGAGCCAGGTAATGGTGATCTGGTCGATGATCAGGATCAGGACCAGGGGGAGGCGTCTCCACAGGTTGTTAAAAGAGTCTCCAAGAGTGAGCCCTCATCTCCTGTGCGCATAATGGAGAAAGCTCACAGACGTGTCAAGTCAGAGGGGGAGTCTGATGAGGAAGACGCACAAGCTGGCCCCAGTGGGTCAAGAGAAGAACCCCAGTTTGTGCCCAGGTGGTCATCGCGGGCTACAAAGGGAATTCCACCTGAGAGGTTTCAGGTCACAAATGCGTGGGTTGGTTTCGCACAGTGCGAACCTGAGGTTTGTGAGGTTCAACAGGTGCCTAACAACGATGCCAGGAAGGGGCGGAAGACAATGGGGAAGGTGTTGAACACTCAGAGGTCCTCTCAGAACGTGATTCGAGAGGGGGTGTTAGGAGTGGCTCAGAACTTACAGGGTTAAGAGTTCTGAGTGATGACGCCTCACATTCTTCGAGGCGTGGCAAAAGAACACTGACGCAAGTGGGAGTGTTCTGTATCTCTGAGAGAGAGAGAAAGACGCACGCAGTGTGAGCCTAGTCGCACACGGAGAGAGTCGGCATGGGTTGCGTCTCACCGGGAAGATTTACGATGTGTTGATCTGTACGAAAATAAAGACTTTAAGATAAGGAGACTGCTGTGTTTCAGCCTGAGTTATCACCACACGACAGAACGTTCCTGCTTCTGCTTCTGCTGTGTTTACTCTGCTGGAGTCAAAGGTCGTTGAGAAGGGTCAGAGCTGCGCGAGGGAAGTGTGCCGGACCCCCGGACTAAATTGACTCCGAACATGAACAACTTTTTTTGAAAAAATCCCTAAGCCGCGCGGTCACAATTTCAGCAAAAATTTGACGTTCTGCAATTTACTCAAAAATCCTGCCAAACTGTCACAAATGATCCCCTGAAAGGTTTTTCGGTGGAAACAGATAGGTTTTTATCATCAGAAACAGAATAAGCCCTCGACGTCTGAACAACTTTTTTTGAAAAAATCCCTAAGCCGCGCAGACACAATTTCAGCAAAAATCTGACCTTCCGCAATTTACTCAGAAATAGTGGCAAACTGTTGCAAACGCTCTCCTGAAAGCTTTTCCGGTGGAAACAGATGGGTTTTTATCATCAGAAACAGAATAAGCCCTCGACGTCTGAACAACTTTTTTTTGAAAAAATCCCGGTCACAATTTTAGCAAAAATCTGACGTTCTGCAATTCACTCAAAAATGCTACCAAAGTGTTGGAAACGATCCCCTGAAAGGTTTTTCGGTGGAAACAGATGGGTTTTATCATCAGAAACAGAATAAGCCCTCGACGTCTGAACAACTTTTTTTGAAAAAATCCCTAAGCCGCGCGGTCACAATTTCAGCAAAAATCTGACGTTCTGCAATTCACTCAAAAATCCTGCCAAACTGTCACAAATGATCCCCTGAAAGGTTTTTCGGTGGAAACAGATAGGTTTCTATCATCAGAAACAGAATAAGCCCTCGACGTCTGAACAAATTTTTTTGAAAAAATCCCTAAGCCGCGGGGTCACAATTTCAGCAAAAATCTGACGTTCTGCAATTCACTCAAAAATGCTGCCAAAGTGTTGCAAACGATCCCCTGAAAGGTTTTTCGGTGGAAACAGATGGGTTTTATCATCAGAAACAGAATAAGCCCTCGACGTCTGAACAACTTTTTTTGAAAAAATCCCTAAGCCGCGCGGTCACAATTTCAGCAAAAATTTGACGTTCTGCAATTTACTCAAAAATCCTGCCAAACTGTCACAAATGATCCCCTGAAAGGTTTTTCGGTGGAAACAGATGGGTTTTATCATCAGAAACAGAATAAGCCCTCGACGTCTGAACAACTTTTTTTGAAAAAATCCCTAAGCCGCGCGGTCACAATTTCAGCAAAAATTTGACGTTCTGCAATTTACTCAAAAATCCTGCCAAACTGTCACAAATGATCCCCTGAAAGGTTTTTCGGTGGAAACAGATAGGTTTTTATCATCAGAAACAGAATAAGCCCTCGACGTCTGAACAACTTTTTCTGAAAAAATCCCTAAGCCGCGCGGACACAATTTCAGCAAAAATCTGACCTTCCGCAATTAACTCAGAAATAGTGGCAAACTGTTGCAAACGCTCTCCTGAAAGCTTTTCCGGTGGAAACAGATGGGTTTTTATCATCAGAAACAGAATTTGCCCTCGACGTCTGAACAACTTTTTTTGAAAAAATCCCTAAGCCGCGCGGTCAAAATTTCAGCAAAAATCTGACGTTCTGCAATTCACTCAAAAATCCTGCCAAACTGTCACAAATGATCCCCTGAAAGGTTTTTCGGTGGAAACAGATAGGTTTCTATCATCAGAAACAGAATAAGCCCTCGACGTCTGAACAAATTTTTTTGAAAAAATCCCTAAGCCGCGCGGACACAATTTCAGCAAAAATCTGACCTTCCGCAATTTACTCAGAAATAGTGGCAAACTGTTGCAAACGCTCTCCTGAAAGCTTTTCCGGTGGAAACAGATGGGTTTTTATCATCAGAAACAGAATAAGCCCTCGACGTCTGAACAACTTTTTTTGAAAAAATCCCTAAGCCGCGCGGACACAATTTCAGCAAAAATCTGACCTTCCGCAATTAACTCAGAAATAGTGGCAAACTGTTGCAAACGCTCTCCTGAAAGCTTTTCCGGTGGAAACAGATGGGTTTTTATCATCAGAAACAGAATTTGCCCTCAACGTATGAACAACTTTTTTTGAAAAAAGCCCTAAGCCGCGCGGTCACAATTTTAGCAAAAATCTGACGTTCTGCAATTCACTCAAAAATGCTGCCAAAGTGTTGGAAACGATCCCCTGAAATGTTTTTCGGTGGAAACAGATGGGTTTTTATCATCAGAAACAGAATTTGCACTCGACGTCTGAACAATTTTTTTTGAAAAAATCCCTAAGCCGCGCGGTCACAATTTCAGCAAAAATTTGACGTTCTGCAATTTACTCAAAAATCCTGCCAAACTGTCACAAATGATCCCCTGAAAGGTTTTTCGGTGGAAACAGATGGGTTTTAAAATCAGAAACAGAATAAGCCCTCGACGTCTGAACAACTTTTTTTGAAAAAAGCCCTAAGCCGCGCGGTCACAATTTCAGCAAAAATCTGACGTTCTGCAATTCAATCAAAAAGGCTGCCAACGTGTTGCAAACTATCCCCTGAAAGGTTTTTCGGTGGAAACAGATGGGTTTTATCATCATGTCAGGGAACTGTCATCTGAGACGAAGGAGGTGAAAGGGCTCATGGAGGGTGAGAGAGACCACTCAGCGGAGGAGGGGACCAGCAGGGGGAGAAGTGGAGTTACAAGGGAAAGTGAGTCGGAGGGAGGGCTCAGAGATACTTCAAGCGAGAACAGTGGAGAGGTTTCAGGACCTCCCGTAGGGACACCCACTCCTCGGCGGAAACTGTCACGCCGAGAGTCCAGAAGACGCGTTTCCGTTAAGGAGCTTTTATGCTGGAAGAAGTTCCGTAAACGCCCACTGTCCGATTCAACGAGCGATTGATGGAGCCATGCTTAAGGAGCTCCATCACAGACAGAGGTTTGGGAACTTAGCCAAACTCTGAGGGATCAGGATTTTACGCACAAGCAGCTCACCATCCCATCACAGCAATCGGACAGTCCCTGAAAGCAGCTTGTGCAGAGAGGCATCATGAGCAACCCAGCTGGAGCCGGAGGAGCAGCAGGAGCTGGAGAAGGTCCAACTCTGGAAGAAAGGTACAGAGTTTTGGAACTCCAGCTAGCAATGCAAACGGCGAGGCTAGAAGAAAGGAGGGCGCAGGATGCAGAAAAGGCAAAAGGCGCTACACTAGCAAGAAAGATGCCAGGAATGGTGCAGAAGTTTGGGGGGGACCCCAGGAACTACCAAGCCTTTAGGACAGAGATGCTGTATGCTCTCGAACTGCAGTTTAACGACTTTCCCGATGAGGCATCGCGAGTGGCGTTTGTGATTGGCCATCTCGAAGGAGGGGCGAGAGACTGGGTCCGGCCCCTGATGGCAGGGAATAGTGACATGCTGAAGGACGCGAGGAAGTTTTTTCGCGCCATGGATTTGATGTTTTCCAGCGAGATTGAACAGGGACTGGTGCGCAGACAATTGATGGCTTGCAAACAGGGGAGCCGATCGGTTCGTGAGTACTGGACTGAGTTTACAATGTTGATACATAAATTGGGGTGGGACCTATCGGCGGAACCCATTCAAATGCTCTTTGAAGAGGGGCTTTCTTCGGCGGTGAAAGACGAACTTTCCCGGGCGCCCAGGGCGGAGTCTATGGACCAGCTGACCAAATCAGCGCTGACCATTGGAGGCAGGAGGCAAGAGCCTTGGAGAAGCGGGAGGGGAAAGGAGAGCGTTGGAGGGATTTCCGCATTCCAGAGATTCCAGAACCAAGTTTCCCGCCCGGAGAGCCGATGGAAGTTGGAACAGCGCGCGCGTGCGCAGTTTCAAATCCCAGTGAAGGGAGGAAGAAGGAGGGAAAGAGCGCCAAGAAATGTTACCTCTGCCAGCAGCCAGGTCACTTTGCCAGAGTCTGCCCGCAAAGAAAGGAATGGCAAGGGATGGCGGGAGCTGTTGGGGGGAAGGAGGAGGAAGTCCAGGAGCCAGTAAAAGCCAACGCCTGTCTGCCACTGTCAGGGCACTGCAGACAGGCCAAGGAGCAGTAAAAGTGCCCACTCCAGAACCTCCAAGACCAGCCCTAGTAATAGAGCTGGCAAACGGATACCCACTAAAGACCAAGGCGCTGTTGGACTCAGGCAGCTCCTGTAATTTTATGAGCAAGGAGTTTGCAGCTGAACACCAGATACAGACACTCCCTTTAAGCAACCCCCTGCAGGTCACCACGATCGATGGGAGGGAGCTGTTGGGGGGAGAAGTTAGCCTACAGACCGTCCCAATGGTTATGAGGGTGGCAAGGCACACTGAAAGGATAGCGTTCAATGTAGCCACCCTGGGAGGGGCGCCAGTCATTTTGGGAATGAGCTGGCTAGCGTTGCATGACCCGCTAGTGGGCTGGCATCAGAGAGTGGTCTCCTTTGGGTCAGCACATTGCCTGGAACACTGCAAAGAGGGAAAGGTGCCAGAAGGGGCAAAAGCCTCCCTAGCAGGGATGGAAGTGGCGGACAAAGGGAAGGTGCCCAAACAGTACGCTGACCTGAGCAAGGTCTTCAGCGAAAGGGAAGCAGATAAACTACCACCGCATAGAGACTTTGACTGCCAAATTAACCTGGTCCCTGGGGCCCAGCTGCCCGTGGGCAAGCTGTACGCCATGTCAGACAGGGAAATGCAGGAGTTGAGGGAGTTTATTGACAAAAACCTGAAGAGAGGTTTCATCAGAGAGTCCAGAGCGGTGGGGGGCAGCCCAGTGTTTTTTGTGGACAAAAAACACACGGATAAACCGAGATTGGTCGTGGACTACCGGCGGCTAAATGCCGTGTCAGAACCAGTGACTTTCCCCATACCCAGGATTGATGACATTTTGACCAGGGTGAGGAAGGGAAAGATATTCACGAAACTGGACCTGAGAGGAGCGTACAACCTGATACGAATAAAGAAGGGGGATGAATGGAAGACAACGATGTTCACCCCCCTAGGGGCTTTCGAATATCTCGTTATGCCCTTTGGATTACAAGCAGGCTCCGCCTGTTTTCAATCGCTCATGAACCATGTACTGGGACCTTTGCTCTACAAGAATTGCGTGGCCTTCCTCGATGACGTGCTGATATATTCAGAGAATGAGGAGCAGCATGTAAAGGATGTCAGGGAAGTGCTGAGCCAGCTGCAAGCAAACCAGTTGTGGGTGAAATTGGAGAAGTGTCAGTTCCACGCCAAGGAGGTGGAATTCCTGGGGTACCGCTTATCAGACAAGGGATTAGCCATGGATCCAGGCAAGGTCCAGGCGGTGCTGGAATGGAAGACACCGAAAACGAAAAAAGATGTGCAAAGGTTCTTAGGGTTTGGGAACTTTTACCGTAAATTCATCAAGAACTTTGCCCACTTAACGGCTCCCATCACGGACTGTCTAAGCAGCAAGAAGAAATTCGTTTGGACGGCGGAGGCGGAGCACGCTTTTGAGGAATTGAAAAAGGCATTCGCTTCGGAAGAACAGCTCCTGCATGTGGATTTACAAAAACCCATGAGAGTGGAAACTGATGCCTCAGACCGGGCGGTGGGGGCGGTGCTGCTTCAGCCAGGGAGCAATAAGTCGGAATGGAGACCGTGTGCCTTCTTTTCGCGTAAGCTGAACAAATCCGAGAGGAACTACACGGTATATGACCGAGAACTACTCGCCATTCACGAAGCGTTCCGGAGATGGAGACACTTACTAATTGGCGCACAGCATAAGGTGCAAGTGTGTACGGACCACAAGAATTTGGAGTATTGGAGAACGGCACGAGTGCTCAACCAACGACAAGTGAGATGGGCCCAGGAGTTCTCCAAATTCCATTTTGAAATCTGCTATGTGCCAGGTCCAGAAAACATCAGAGCGGACGCTCTCTCTCGCAAACCTGAATACTTGGAGGGGGAGGGAGCGCCAGAAGAGAGACATATTATCCCAGAGGACCACTGGGTGTGTGGTGCGGCCTGGGTGGGGCAAAGAGAACTGGTAGAGGGAACGGTAAATGATGAGTACGCCCAGGAGAAGCTCAGAGGTTTAAGGAGAGAGGGAGAAGACCCCGGAGGTTTTGAAGAAAGAAATGGGGCATTGTATTACAAAGGGGCGCTATATATACCCGAAGGGGAATTGAGGGGGAGAGTACTCAAACAGCTGCACGACAATCCCACAGCGGGGCATTTTGGGCAACACAAGACCATGTGGTTGGTGACCAGGGAGTTTTGGTGGCCCAAGGTGAGGGAGGATGTACGGGAGTATGTGAGAAGGTGTGACCAATGCCAGAGAGCCAAAGGAGAAAGGCGGGCACCAGCGGGGTTATTAGAACCGTTACCCACAGCAGAACGACCGTGGGAGGCGGTGTCGATAGATTTTATGACTGATCTGCCCAAATCCCAGGGGAAAACCGCCATACTAGTCGTAGTAGACCAGTTAACTAAGACGGGTCACTTTGTAGCTTGCTCACATGCAGTCACGGCGGAAGAGACAGCAAAATTGTTTGTAGAACATATTTTTAGGCTGCATGGCGCCCCCTTGAGGCTGGTTTCCGACAAAGGGAAACAGTTCACGTCCAGATTCTGGAGGAAGCTTATGAGCTTGTTGCACATAGAGGTCAACTTTTCGACTGCCAGGCACCCTGAGACCAATGGGCAGGCGGAGAGGGCAAACGGTATCCTTCAACAATACCTGAGGTGTTATGTCAATGACAGAGAAAACGATTGGGTCGAAAAGTTGGCACTAGCGGAATTTGCTTACAATAATGCAGAGAATGTGTCCACCGGGATGAGCCCCTTTTTGGCTAATTATGGGTGCCACCCCAGGGCGTTTCCAGGGGAAGGAGGAGAGAGATGGAGTGTTCCGGCCGCTGAACTTTTTGTAGAAGAAATGGAAGCGATCCATCGTCAACTCCAACACAACTTAGAAAGGGCCAAAGAAGAATATAAGAGGCAGGCAGACAAGAGCAGAAGGGAAGGTGAAACAATTAGGGTGGGGAGTCGGGTCTGGCTATCAACCCAAGGGTTGCCGTTCAAGGGGAGTTGCAAGAAATTGAGACCCAAAAGATTGGGACCATTTGAGGTCATCCAACAGGTCAACCCAGTGGCTTTCAGACTCCGGTTACCGAACCACATGAAACTGCACCCAGTATTCCACAGGTCATTACTGTCACCATACAGGGGGGAAGGTGAAGGGGTATCCACACGGGGGCCAGCCATAGAAGAAAGGGAAAGCCGCAACTATGTGGCGGAAATCATCGACTCCAGGTGGAAGGGTAATCAGGTGGAGTATTTGGTCGCGTGGGAAGGGGAACCGGAGTCGGAAAACACCTGGGTGAAGGCAGAGGAGGTCCATGACGAGGTCTTGATCGAAACGTTCCACCAAAGGTTCCCCAGGAAACCTCAGCCAGTAGCGAGGTTCCGGAGGGAGTACTTTGGCACCACCGACGATGAGGAGGAACTGGAGGGATTCAGGGAATCGGAGTTGGAAGGAGGTACAGACTCCGAGGAGGAGGAGTACTTGGAAACCGGGAACAGCAAAAGGTGGAGGGAAGTGTTCGAATCTTCGGAAGATGAGGGAGGTTCCTTCAGGGGTTTTGCTCCCTCGCCTCCCGCAGAGGAGGGGAGGGAAGGGGGTGAAGGGGGCCCTGGAGGGGAGGTGGATGTCAGGGAACTGTCATCTGAGACGAAGGAGGTGAAAGGGCTCATGGAGGGTGAGAGAGACCACTCAGCGGAGGAGGGGACCAGCAGGGGGAGAAGTGGAGTTACAAGGGAAAGTGAGTCGGAGGGAGGGCTCAGAGATACTTCAAGCGAGAACAGTGGAGAGGTTTCAGGACCTCCCGTAGGGACACCCACTCCTCGGCGGAAACTGTCACGCCGAGAGTCCAGAAGACGCGTTTCCGTTAAGGAGCTTTTATGCTGGAAGAAGTTCCGTAAACGCCCACTGTCCG
This sequence comes from Podarcis filfolensis, assembly GCF_964270895.1. Lineage (NCBI taxonomy): Eukaryota > Metazoa > Chordata > Lepidosauria > Squamata > Lacertidae > Podarcis > Podarcis filfolensis. The sequence goes on from NW_028149497.1 coordinate 231,413, forward strand.
ATTCAACGAGCGATTGATGGAGCCATGCTTAAGGAGCTCCATCACAGACAGAGGTTTGGGAACTTAGCCAAACTCTGAGGGATCAGGATTTTACGCACAAGCAGCTCACCATCCCATCACACATCAGAAACAGAATAAGCCCTTGACGTCTGAACAACTTTTTTTGAAAAAATCCCTAAGCCGCGCGGTCACAATTTCAGCAAAAATCTGACGTTCTGCAATTTACTCAAAAATCCTGCCAAACTGTGACAAATGATCCCCTGAAAGGTTTTTCGGTGGAAACAGATAGGTTCTTATCATCAGAAACAGAATAAGCCCTCGACGTCTGAACAACTTTTTTTGAAAAAATCCCTAAGCCGCGCGGTCACAATTTCAGCAAAAATCTGACCTTCCGCAATTTACTCAGAAATAGTGGCGAACTGTTGCAAACGCTCTCCTGAAAGCTTTTCCGGTGGAAACAGATGGGTTTTTATCATCAGAAACAGAATTTGCCCTCGATGTCTGAACAACTTTTTTTTTGAAAAAATCCCTAAGCCGCGCGGTCACAATTTCAGCAAAAATCTGACGTTCTGCTATTCACTCAAAAATGCTTCCAAACTGTTGCAAACGATCCCCTGAAAGGTTTTTCGGTGGAAACAGATGGGTTTTTATCATCAGAAACAGAATAAGCCCTCGACGTCTGAACAGCTTTTTTTTGAAAAAATCCCTAAGCCGCGCGGTCACAATGTTAGCAAAAATCTGACGTTCTGCAATTCACTTAAAAATGCTGCCAAAGTGTTGGAAACGATCCCCTGAAAGGTTTTTCGGTGGAAACAGATGGGTTTTATCATCAGAAACAGAATAAGCCCTCGACGTCTGAACAACTTTTTTTGAAAAAATCCCTAAGCCGCGCGGTCACAATTTCAGCAAAAATCTGACCTTCTGCAATTTACTCAGAAATAGTGGCAAACTGTAGCAAACGCTCTCCTGAAAGCTTTTCCGGTGGAAACAGATGGGTTTTTATCATCAGAAACAGAATTTGCCCTCAACGTCTGAACAACTTGTTTTGAAAAAATCCCTCAGCCGCGCGGTCACTATTTCAGCAAAAATCTGACGTTCTGCAACTCACTCAAAAATGCTTCCAAACTGTTGCAAACGATCCCCTGAAAGGTTTTTCGGTGGAAACAGATGGGTTTTATCATCAGAAACAGAATAAGCCCTCGACGTCTGAACAACTTTTTTTTGAAAAAATCCCTAAGCCGCGCGGTCACAATTTCAGCAAAAATCTGACGTTCTGCAATTCACTCAAAAATGCTGCCAAAGTGTCACAAATGATCCCCTGAAAGGTTTTTCGGTGGAAACAGATAGGTTTTTATCATCAGAAACAGAATAAGCCCTCAACGTCTGAACAACTTTTTTTTGAAAAAATCCCTAAGCCGCGCGGTCACAATTTTCGCAAAAATCTGACGTTCTGCAATTCACTCAAAAATGCTGCCAAAGTGTTGGAAACGATCCCCTGAAAGGTTTTTCGGTGGAAACAGATGGGTTTTATCATCAGAAACAGAATAAGCCCTCGACGTCTGAACAACTTTTTTTGAAAAAATCCCTAAGCTGCGCGGTTACAATTTCAGCAAAAATCTGACGTTCTGCAATTCACTCAAAAATGCTGCCAAAGTGTTGGAAACGATCCCCTGAAAGGTTTTTCGGTGGAAACAGATGGGTTTTATCATCAGAAACAGAATAAGCCCTCGACGTCTGAACAACTTTTTTTGAAAAAATCCCTAAGCCGCGCGGTCACAATTTCAGCAAATATCTGACGTTCTGCAATTCACTCAAAAATGCTGCCAAACTGTTGCAAACTATCCCCTGAAAGGTTTTTCGGTGGAAACAGATGGGTTTTTATCATCAAAAACAGAATTTGCCCTCAACGTCTGAACAACTTTTTTTGAAAAAAGCCCTAAGCCGCGCGGTCACAATTTTAGCAAAAATCTGACGTTCTGCAATTCACTCAAAAATGCTGCCAAAGTGTTGCAAACTATCGCCTGAAAGATTTTTCGGTGGAAACAGATGGGTTTTATCATCAGAAACAGAATAAGCCCTCGACGTCTGAACAACTTTTTTTGAAAAAATCCCTAAGCCGCGCGGTCACAATTTCAGCAAAAATTTGACGTTCTGCAATTTACTCAAAAATCCTGCCAAACTGTCACAAATGATCCCCTGAAAGGTTTTTCGGTGGAAACAGATAGGTTTTTATCATCAGAAACAGAATAAGCCCTCGACGTCTGAACAACTTTTTTTGAAAAAATCCCTAAGCCGCGCGGTCACAATTTCAGCAAAAATGTGACGTTCTGCAATTCACTCAAAAATCCTGCCAAACTGTCACAAATGATCCCCTGAAAGGTTTTTCGGTGGAAACAGATAGGTTTCTATCATCAGAAACAGAATAAGCCCTCGACGTCTGAACAATTTTTTTTGAAAAAATCCCTAAGCCGCGCGGTCACAATTTCAGCAAAAATCTGACCTTCGGCAATTTACTCAGCAATAGTGGCAAACTGTTGCAAACGCTCTCCTGAAAGCTTTTCCGGTGGAAACAGATGGGTTTTTATCATCAGAAACAGAATTTGCCCTCGACGTCTGAAGAACTTTTTTTGAAAAAATCCCTAAGCCGCGGGGTCACAATTTCAGCAAAAATCTGACGTTCTGCAATTCACTCAAAAATGCTGCCAAACTGTTGCAAACTATCCCCTGAAAGGTTTTTCGGTGGAAACAGATGGGTTTTATCATCAGAAACAGAATAAGCCCTCAACGTCTGAACAACTTTTTTTGAAAAAATCCCTAAGCCGCGCGGTCACAATTTTAGCAAAAATCTGACGTTCTTCAATTTACTCAAAAATCCTGCCAAACTGTCACAAATGATCCCCTGAAAGGTTTTTCGGTGGAAACAGATAGGTTTTTATCATACGAACAGGATAAGCCCTCGACGTCTGAACAACTTTTTTTGAAAAAATCCCTAAGCCGCGCGGACACAATTTCAGCAAAAATCTGACCTTCCGCAATTTACTCAGAAATATTGGCAAACTGTTGCAAACGCTCTCCTGAAAGCTTTTCCGGTGGAAACAGATGGGTTTTTATCATCAGAAACAGAATTTGCCCTCGACGTCTGAACAACTTTTTTTGAAAAAATCCCTAAGCCGCGGGGTCACAATTTCAGCAAAAATCTGACGTTCTGCAATTCACTCAAAAATGCTGCCAAACTGTTGCAAACTATCCCCTGAAAGGTTTTTCGGTGGAAACAGATGGGTTTTATCATCAGAAACAGAATAAGCCCTCGACGTCTGAACAACTTTTTTTGAAAAAATCCCTAAGCCGCGCTTTCACAATTTCAGCAAAAATTTGACGTTCTGCAATTTACTCAAAAATCCTGCCAAACTGTCACAAATGATCCCCTGAAAGGTTTTTCGGTGGAAACAGATAGGTTTTTATCATCAGAAACAGAATAAGCCCTCGACGTCTGAACAACTTTTTTTGAAAAAATCCCTAAGCCGCGCGGACACAATTTCAGCAAAAATCTGACCTTCCGCAATTTACTCAGAAATAGTGGCAAACTGTTGCAAACGCTCTCCTGAAAGCTTTTCCGGTGGAAACAGATGGGTTTTTATCATCAGAAACAGAATAAGCCCTCGACGTCTGAACAACTTTTTTTGAAAAAAGCCATAAGCCGCGCGGTCACAATTTTAGCAAAAATCTGACGTTCTGCAATTCACTCAAAAATGCTGCCAAAGTGTTGCAAACTATCGCCTGAAAGATTTTTCGGTGGAAACAGATGGGTTTTATCATCAGAAACAGAATAAGCCCTCGACGTCTGAACAACTTTTTTTGAAAAAATCTCTAAGCCGCGCGGTCACAATTTCAGCAAAAATTTGACGTTCTGCAATTTACTCAAAAATCCTGCCAAACTGTCACAAATGATCCCCTGAAAGGTTTTTCGGTGGAAACAGATAGGTTTTTATCATCAGAAACAGAATAAGCCCTCGACGTCTGAACAACTTTTTTTGAAAAAATCCCTAAGCCGCGCGGTCACAATTTCAGCAAAAATCTGACCTTCCGCAATTCACTCAAAAATGCAGCCAAAGTGTTGGAAACGATCCCCTGAAAGGTTTTTCGGTGGAAACAGATGGGTTTTATCATCAGAAACAGAATAAGCCCTCAACGTCTGAACAACTTTTTTTGAAAAAATCCCTAAGCCGCGCGGTCACAATTTTAGCAAAAATCTGACGTTCTTCAATTTACTCAAAAATCCTGCCAAACTGTCACAAATGATCCCCTGAAAGGTTTTTCGGTGGAAACAGATAGGTTTTTATCATCAGAAACAGAATAAGCCCTCGACGTCTGAACAACTTTTTTTGAAAAAATCCCTAAGCCGCGCGGACACAATTTCAGCCAAAATCTGGCCTTCCGCAATTTACTCAGAAATATTGGCAAACTGTTGCAAACGCTCTCCTGAAAGCTTTTCCGGTGGAAACAGATGGGTTTTTATCATCAGAAACAGAATTTGCCCTCGACGTCTGAAGAACTTTTTTTGAAAAAATCCCTAAGCCGCGGGGTCACAATTTCAGCAAAAATCTGACGTTCTGCAATTCACTCAAAAATGCTGCCAAACTGTTGCAAACTATCCCCTGAAAGGTTTTTCGGTGGAAACAGATGGGTTTTATCATCAGAAACAGAATAAGCCCTCGACGTCTGAACAACTTTTTTTGAAAAAATCCCTAAGCCGCGCTTTCACAATTTCAGCAAAAATTTGACGTTCTGCAATTTACTCAGAAATCCTGCCAAACTGTCACAAATGATCCCCTGAAAGGTTTTTCGGTGGAAACAGATAGGTTTTTATCATCAGAAACAGAATAAGCCCTCGACGTCTGAACAACTTTTTTTGAAAAAATCCCTAAGCCGCGCGGACACAATTTCAGCAAAAATCTGACCTTCCGCAATTTACTCAGAAATAGTGGCAAACTGTTGCAAACGCTCTCCTGAAAGCTTTTCCGGTGGAAACAGATGGGTTTTTATCATCAGAAACAGAATAAGCCCTCGACGTCTGAACAACTTTTTTTGAAAAAAGCCATAAGCCGCGCGGTCACAATTTTAGCAAAAATCTGACGTTCTGCAATTCACTCAAAAATGCTGCCAAAGTGTTGCAAACTATCGCCTGAAAGATTTTTCGGTGGAAACAGATGGGTTTTATCATCAGAAACAGAATAAGCCCTCGACGTCTGAACAACTTTTTTTGAAAAAATCTCTAAGCCGCGCGGTCACAATTTCAGCAAAAATTTGACGTTCTGCAATGTACTCAAAAATCCTGCCAAACTGTCACAAATGATCCCCTGAAAGGTTTTTCGGTGGAAACAGATAGGTTTTTATCATCAGAAACAGAATAAGCCCTCGACGTCTGAACAACTTTTTTTGAAAAAATCCCTAAGCCGCGCGGTCACAATTTCAGCAAAAATCTGACCTTCCGCAATTCACTCAAAAATGCAGCCAAAGTGTTGGAAACGATCCCCTGAAAGGTTTTTCGGTGGAAACAGATGGGTTTTATCATCAGAAACAGAACAAGCCCTCGACGTCTGAACAACTTTTTTTAAAAAAATCCCTAAGCCGCGCGGTCACAATTTCAGCAAAAATCTGACGTTCTGCAATTCACTCAAAAATCCTGCCAAACTGTCACAAATGATCCCCTGAAAGGTTTTTCGGTGGAAACAGATAGGTTTCTATCATCAGAAACAGAATAAGCCCTCGACGTCTGAACAAATTTTTTTGAAAAAATCCCTAAGCCGCGCGGTCACAATTTCAGCAAAAATCTGACCTTCGGCAATTTACTCAGCAATAGTGGCAAACTGTTGCAAACGCTCTCCTGAAAGCTTTTCCGGTGGAAACAGATGGGTTTTTACCATCAGAAACAGAATTTGCCCTCGACGTCTGAAGAACTTTTTTTGAAAAAATCCCTAAGCCGCAGGGTCACAATTTCAGCAAAAATCTGACGTTCTGCAATTCACTCAAAAATGCTGCCAAACTGTTGCAAACTATCCCCTGAAAGGTTTTTCGGTGGAAACAGATGGGTTTTATCATCAGAAACAGAATAAGCCCTCGACGTCTGAACACCTTTTTTTGAAAAAATCCCTAAGCCGCGCGGTCACAATTACAGCAAAAATTTGACGTTCTGCAATTTACTCAAAAATCCTGCCAAACTGTCACAAATGATCCCCTGAAAGGTTTTTCGGTGGAAACAGATAGGTTTTTATCATCAGAAACAGAATAAGCCCTCGACGTCTGAACAACTTTTTTTGAAAAAATCCCTAAGCCGCGCGGACACAATTTCAGCAAAAATCTGACCTTCCGCAATTTACTCAGAAATAGTGGCAAACTGTTGCAAACGCTCTCCTGAAAGCTTTTCCGGTGGAAACAGATGGGTTTTTATCATCAGAAACAGAATAAGCCCTCGACGTCTGAACAACTTTTTTTTGAAAAAATCCCTAAGCCGCGCGGTCACAATTTTAGCAAAAATCTGACGTTCTGCAATTCACTCAAAAATGCTGCCAAAGTGTTGGAAACGATCCCCTGAAAGGTTTTTCGGTGGAAACAGATGGGATTTATCATCAGAAACAGAATAAGCCCTCGACGTCTGAACAATTTTTTTTGAAAAAATCCCTAAGCCGCGCGGTCACAATTTCAGCAAAAATCTGACGTTCTGCAATTCACTCAAAAATCCTGCCAAACTGTCACAAATGATCCCCTGAAAGGTTTTTCGGTGGAAACAGATAGGTTTCTATCATCAGAAACAGAATAAGCCCTCGACGTCTGAACAATTTTTTTTGAAAAAATCCCTAAGCCGCGCGGTCACAATTTCAGCAAAAATCTGACCTTCGGCAATTTACTCAGCAATAGTGGCAAACTGTTGCAAACGCTCTCCTGAAAGCTTTTCCGGTGGAAACAGATGGGTTTTGATCATCAGAAACAGAATTTGCCCTCGACGTCTGAAGAACTTTTTTTGAAAAAATCCCTAAGCCGCGCGGTCACAATTTCAGCAAAAATCTGACGTTCTGCAATTCACTCAAAAATGCTGCCAAACTGTTGCAAACTATCCCCTGAAAGGTTTTTCGGTGGAAACAGATGGGTTTTATCATCAGAAACAGAATAAGCCCTCGACGTCTGAACAACTTTTTTTGAAAAAAACCCTAAGCCGCGCGGTCACAATTTTAGCAAAAATCTGACGTTCTGCAATTCACTCAAAAATGCTGCCAAAGTGTTGCAAACTATCCCCTGAAAGGTTTTTCGGTGGAAACATATGGGTTTTATAATCAGAAACAGAATAAGCCCTCGACGTCTGAACAACTTTTTTTGAAAAAATCCCTAAGCCGCGCGGTCACAATTTCAGCAAAAATTTGACGTTCTGCAATTTACTCAAAAATCCTGCCAAACTGTCACAAATGATCCCCTGAAAGGTTTTTCGGTGGAAACAGATAGGTTTTTATCATCAGAAACAGAATAAGCCCTGGACGTCTGAACAACTTTTTTTGAAAAAATCCCTAAGCCGCGCGGACACAATTTCAGCAAAAATCTGACCTTCCGCAATTTACTCAGCAATAGTGGCAAACTGTTGCAAACGCTCTCCTGAAAGCTTTTCCGGTGGAAACAGATGGGTTTTTATCATCAGAAACAGAATAAGCCCTCGACGTCTGAACAACTTTTTTTTGAAAAAATCCCTAAGCCGCGCGGTCACAATTTTAGCAAAAATCTGACGTTCTGCAATTCACTCAAAAATGCTGCCAAACTGTTGGAAACGATCCCCTGAAAGGTTTTTCGGTGGAAACAGATAGGTTTCTATCATCAGAAACAGAATAAGCCCTCAACGTCTGAACAATTTTTTTTGAAAAAATCCCTAAGCCGCGGGGTCACAATTTCAGCAAAAATCTGACCTTCGGCAATTTACTCAGCAATAGTGGCAAACTGTTGCAAACGCTCTCCTGAAAGCTTTTCCGGTGGAAACAGATGGGTTTTTATCATCAGAAACAGAATTTGCCCTCGACGTCTGAAGAACTTTTTTTGAAAAAATCCCTAAGCCGCGCGGTCACAATTTCAGCAAAAATCTGACGTTCTGCAATTTACTCAGAAATAGTGGCAAACTGTAGCAAACGCTCTCCTGAAAGCTTTTCCGGTAGAAACAGATGGGTTTTTATCATCAGAAACAGAATTTGCCCTCGACGTCTGAACAACTTTTTTTGAAAAAATCCATAAGCCGCGCGGTCACAATTTTAGCAAAAATGTGACGTTCTGCAATTCACTCAAAAATGCTGCCAAACTGTTGCAAACGATCCCCTGAAAGGTTTTTCGGTGGAAACAGATGGTTTTTTATCATCAAAAACAGAATAAGCCCTCGACGTCTGAACAACTTTTTTTTGAAAAAATGCCTAAGCCGCGCGGTCACTATTTTCGCAAAAATCTGACGTTCTGCAATTCACTCAAAAATGCTGCCAAAGTGTTGGAAACGATCCCCTGAAAGGTTTTTCGGTCGAAACAGATGGGTTTTATCATCAGAAACAGAATAAGCCCTCGACGTCTGAACAACTTTTTTTGAAAATATCCCTAAGCTGCGCGGTCACAATTTCAGCAAAAATCTGCCGTTCTGGAATTCACTCAAAAATCCTGCCAAACTGTCACAAATGATCCCCTGAAAGGTTTTTCGGTGGAAACAGATAGGTTTTTATCATCAGAAACAGAATAAGCCCTCGACGTCTGAACAATTTTTTTTGAAAAAATCCCTAAGCCGCGCAGTCACAATTTCAGCAAAAATCTGACCTTCCGCAATTTACTCAGAAATAGTGGCAAACTGTTGCAAACGCTCTCCTGAAAGCTTTTCCGGTGGAAACAGATGGGTTTTTATCATCAGAAACAGAATAAGCCCTCGACGTCTGAACAACTTTTTTTTGAAAAAATCCCTAAGCCGCGCGGTCACAATTTTAGCAAAAATCTGACGTTCTGCAATTCACTCAAAAATGCTGCCAAAGTGTTGGAAACGATCCCCTAAAAGGTTTTTCGGTGGAAACAGATGGGTTTTATCATCAGAAACAAAATAAGCCCTCGACGTCTGAACAATTTTTTTTGAAAAAATCCCTAAGCCGCGCGGTCACAATTTCAGCAAAAATCTGACGTTCTGCAATTCACTCAAAAATCCTGCCAAACTGTCAGAAATGATCCCCTGAAAGGTTTTTCGGTGGAAACAGATAGGTTTCTATCATCAGAAAAAGAATAAGCCCGCGACGTCTGAACAATTTTTTTTGAAAAAATCCCTAAGCCGCGGGGTCACAATTTCAGCAAAAATCTGACCTTCGGCAATTTACTCAGCAATAGTGGCAAACTGTTGGAAACGCTCTCCTGAAAGCTTTTCCGGTGGAAACAGATGGGTTTTTATCATCAGAAACAGAATTTGCCCTCGACGTCTGAAGAACTTTTTTTGAAAAAATCCCTAAGCCGCGGGGTCACAATTTCAGCAAAAATCTGACGTTCTGCAATTCACTCAAAAATGCTGCCAAACTGTTGCAAACTATCCCCTGAAAGGTTTTTCGGTGGAAACAGATGGGTTTTATCATCAGAAACAGAATAAGCCCTCAACGTCTGAACAACTTTTTTTGAAAAAATCCCTAAGCCGCGCGGTCACAATTTCAGCAAAAATCTGACGTTCTGCAATTCACTCAAAAATCCTGCCAAACTGTCACAAATGATCCCCTGAAAGGTTTTTCGGTGGAAACAGATAGGTTTTTATCATCAGAAACAGAATAAGCCCTTGACGTCTGAACAACTTTTTTTGAAAAAAGCCCTAAGCCGCGCGGTCACAATTTCAGCAAAAATCTGACGTTCTGCAATTTACTCAGAAATAGTGGCAAACTGTAGCAAACGCTCTCCTGAAAGCTTTTCCGGTGGAAACAGATGGGTTTTTATCATCAGAAACAGAATTTGCCCTCGACGTCTGAACAACTTTTTTTGAAAAAATCCCTAAGCCGCGCGGTCACAATTTTAGCAAAAATGTGACGTTCTGCAATTCACTCAAAAATGCTGCCAAACTGTTGCAAACGATCCCCTGAAAGGTTTTTCGGTGGAAACAGATAGGGTTTTATCATCAGAAACAGAATAAGCCCTCGACGTCTGAACAACTTTTTTTGAAAAAATCCCTAAGCTGCGCGGTTACAATTTCAGCAAAAATCTGACGTTCTGCAATTGACTCAAAAATCCTGCCAAACTGTCACAAATGATCCCCTGAAAGGTTTTTCGGTGGAAACAGATGGGTTTTATCATCAGAAACAGAATAAGCCCTCGACGTCTGAACAACTTTTTTTGAAAAAATCCCTAAGCCGCGCGGTTACAATTTCAGCAAAAATCTGACGTTCTGCAATTGACTCAAAAATCCTGCCAAACTGTCACAAATGATCCCCTGAAAGGTTTTTCGGTGGAAACAGATGGGTTTTATCATCAGAAACAGAATAAGCCCTCGACGTCTGAACAACTTTTTTTTTGAAAAAATGCCTAAGCCGCGCGGTCACTATTTTCGCAAAAATCTGACGTTCTGCAATTCACTCAAAAATGCTGCCAAAGTGTTGGAAACGATCCCCTGAAAGGTTTTTCGGTGGAAACAGATGGGTTTTATCATCAGAAACAGAATAAGCCCTCGACGTCTGAACAACTTTTTTTGAAAATATCCCTAAGCTGCGCGGTCACAATTTCAGCAAAAATCTGCCGTTCTGGAATTCACTCAAAAATCCTGCCAAACTGTCACAAATGATCCCCTGAAAGGTTTTTCGGTGGAAACAGATAGGGTTTTATCATCAGAAACAGAATAAGCCCTCGACGTCTGAACAACTTTTTTTGAAAAAATCCCTAAGCTGCGCGGTTACAATTTCAGCAAAAATCTGACGTTCTGCAATTGACTCAAAAATCCTGCCAAACTGTCACAAATGATCCCCTGAAAGGTTTTTCGGTGGAAACAGATGGGTTTTATCATCAGAAACAGAATAAGCCCTCGACGTCTGAACAACTTTTTTTGAAAAAATCCCTAAGCCGCGCGGTCACAATTTCAGCAAATATCTGACGTTCTGCAATTCACTCAAAAATGCTGCCAAACTGTTGCAAACTATCCCCTGAAAGGTTTTTCGGTGGAAACAGATGGGTTTTTTATCATCAAAAACAGTATTTGCCCTCAACGTCTGAAAAACTTTTTTTGAAAAAAGCCCTAAGCCGCGCGGTCACAATTTCAGCAAAAATCTGACGTTCTGCAATTCACTCAAAAATGCTGCCAAACTGTTGCAAACGATCCCCTGAAAGGTTTTTCGGTGGAAACAGATGGGTTTTTAAATCAGAAACAGAATAAGCCCTCGACGTCTGAACAACTTTTTTTGAAAAAAGCCCTAAGCGGCGCGGTCACAATTTCAGCAAAAATCTGACGTTCTGCAATTTACTCAGAAATAGTGGCAAACTGTAGCAAACGCTCTCCTGAAAGCTTTTCCGGTGGAAACAGATGGGTTTTTATCATCAGAAACAGAATTTGCCCTCGACGTCTGAACAACTTTTTTTGAAAAAATCCCTAAGCCGCGCGGTCACAATTTTAGCAAAAATGTGACGTTCTGCAATTCACTCAAAAATGCTGCCAAAGTGTTGGAAACGATCCCCTGAAAGGTTTTTCGGTGGAAACAGATGGGTTTTATCATCAGAAACAGAATAAGCGCTCGACGTCTGAACAACTTTTTTTGAAAATATCCCTAAGCTGCGCGGTCACAATTTCAGCAAAAATCTGCCGTTCTGGAATTCACTCAAAAATCCTGCCAAACTGTCACAAATGATCCCCTGAAAGGTTTTTCGGTGGAAACAGATAGGTTTTTATCATCAGAAACAGAATAAGCCCTCGACGTCTGAACAATTTTTTTTGAAAAAATCCCTAAGCCGCGCAGTCACAATTTCAGCAAAAATCTGACCTTCCGCAATTTACTCAGAAATAGTGGCAAACTGTTGCAAACGCTCTCCTGAAAGCTTTTCCGGTGGAAACAGATGGGTTTTTATCATCAGAAACAGAATAAGCCCTCGACGTCTGAACAACTTTTTTTTGAAAAAATCCCTAAGCCGCGCGGTCACAATTTTAGCAAAAATCTGACGTTCTGCAATTCACTCAAAAATGCTGCCAAAGTGTTGGAAACGATCCCCTGAAAGGTTTTTCGGTGGAAACAGATGGGTTTTATCATCAGAAACAGAATAAGCCCTCGACGTCTGAACAACTTTTTTTGAAAAAATCCCTAAGCCGCGCGGTCACAATTTCAGCAAAAATCTGACGTTCTGCAATTCACTCAAAAATGCTGCCAAACTGTTGCAAACGATCCCCTGAAAGGTTTTTCGGTGGAAACAGATGGGTTTTAAAATCAGAAACAGAATAAGCCCTCGACGTCTGAACAACTTTTTTTGAAAAAAGCCCTAAGCCGCGCGGTCACAATTTCAGCAAAAATCTGACGTTCTGCAATTTACTCAGAAATAGTGGCAAACTGTAGCAAACGCTCTCCTGAAAGCTTTTCCGGTGGAAACAGATGGGTTTTTATCATCAGAAACAGAATTTGCCCTCGACGTCTGAACAACTTTTTTTGAAAAAATCCCTAAGCCGCGCGGTCATAATTTTAGCAAAAATGTGACGTTCTGCAATTCACTCAAAAATGCTGCCAAAGTGTTGGAAACGATCCCCTGAAAGGTTTTTCGGTGGAAACAGATGGGTTTTATCATCAGAAAAAGAATAAGCCCTCGACGTCTGAACAACTTTTTTTGAAAAAATCCCTAAGCCGCGCGGTCACAATTTCAGCAAATATCTGACGTTCTGCAATTCACTCAAAAATGCTGCCAAACTGTTGCAAACTATCCCCTGAAAGGTTTTTCGGTGGAAACAGATGGGTTTTTATCATCAAAAACAGTATTTGCCCTCAACGTCTGAAAAACTTTTTTTGAAAAAAGCCCTAAGCCGCGCGGTCACAATTTCAGCAAAAATCTGACGTTCTGCAATTCACTCAAAAATGCTGCCAAACTGTTGCAAACGATCCCCTGAAAGGTTTTTCGGTGGAAACAGATGGCTTTTAAAATCAGAAACAGAATAAGCCCTCGACGTCTGAACAACTTTTTTTGAAAAAAGCCCTAAGCCGCGCGGTCACAATTTCAGCAAAAATCTGACGTTCTGCAATTTACTCAGAAATAGTGGCAAACTGTAGCAAACGCTCTCCTGAAAGCTTTTCCGGTGGAAACAGATGGGTTTTTATCATCAGAAACAGAATAAGCCCTCGACGTCTGAACAACTTTTTTTGAAAAAATCCCTAAGCCGCGCGGTCACAATTTTAGCAAAAATGTGACGTTGTGCAATTCACTCAAAAATGCTGCCAAAGTGTTGGAAACGATCCCCTGAAAGGTTTTTCGGTGGAAACAGATGGGTTTTATCATCAGAAAAAGAATAAGCCCTCGACGTCTGAACAACTTTTTTTGAAAATATCCCTAAGCTGCGCGGTCACAATTTCAGCAAAAATCTGCCGTTCTGGAATTCACTCAAAAATCCTGCCAAACTGTCACAAATGATCCCCTGAAAGGTTTTTCGGTGGAAACAGATAGGTTTTTATCATCAGAAACAGAATAAGCCCTCGACGTCTGAACAATTTTTTTTGAAAAAAGCCCTAAGCCGCGCGGTCACAATTTCAGCAAAAATCTGACGTTCTGCAATTCACTCAAAAATGCTGCCAAACTGTTGCAAACGATCCCCTGAAAGGTTTTTCGGTGGAAACAGATGGGTTTTAAAATCAGAAACAGAATAAGCCCTCGACGTCTGAACAACTTTTTTTGAAAAAAGCCCTAAGCCGCGCGGTCACAATTTCAGCAAAAATCTGACGTTCTGCAATTTACTCAGAAATAGTGGCAAACTGTAGCAAACGCTCTCCTGAAAGCTTTTCCGGTGGAAACAGATGGGTTTTTATCATCAGAAACAGAATTTGCCCTCGACGTCTGAACAACTTTTTTTGAAAAAATCCCTAAGCCGCGCGGTCACAATTTTAGCAAAAATGTGACGTTCTGCAATTCACTCAAAAATGCTGCCAAACTGTTGCAAACTATCCCCTGAAAGGTTTTTCGGTGGAAACAGATGGGTTTTAAAATCAGAAACAGAATAAGCCCTCGACGTCTGAACAACTTTTTTTGAAAAAAGCCCTAAGCGGCGCGGTCACAATTTCAGCAAAAATCTGACGTTCTGCAATTTACTCAGAAATAGTGGCAAACTGTAGCAAACGCTCTCCTGAAAGCTTTTCCGGTGGAAAAAGATGGGTTTTTATCATCAGAAACAGAATTTGCCCTCGACGTCTGAACAACTTTTTTTGAAAAAATCCCTAAGCCGCGCGGTCACAATTTTAGCAAAAATGTGACGTTCTGCAATTCACTCAAAAATGCTGCCAAAGTGTTGGAAACGATCCCCTGAAAGGTTTTTCGGTGGAAACAGATGGGTTTTATCATCAGAAACAGAATAAGCCCTCGACGTCTGAACAACTTTTTTTGAAAATATCCCTAAGCTGCGCGGTCACAATTTCAGCAAAAATCTGCCGTTCTGGAATTCACTCAAAAATCCTGCCAAACTGTCACAAATGATCCCCTGAAAGGTTTTTCGGTGGAAACAGATAGGGTTTTATCATCAGAAACAGAATAAGCCCTCGACGTCTGAACAACTTTTTTTGAAAAAATCCCTAAGCTGCGCGGTTACAATTTCAGCAAAAATCTGACGTTCTCCAATTCACTCAAAAATCCTGCCAAACTGTCACAAATGATCCCCTGAAAGGTTTTTCGGTGGAAACAGATGGGTTTTTATCATCAAAAACAGTATTTGCCCTCAACGTCTGAACAACTTTTTTTGAAAAAAGCCCTAAGCCGCGCGGTCACAATTTTAGCAAAAATCTGACGTTCTGCAATTCACTCAAAAATGCTGCCAAACTGTTGCAAACTATCCCCTGAAAGGTTTTTCGGTGGAAACAGATGGGTTTTATCATCAGAAACAGAATAAGCCCTCGACGTCTGAACAACTTTTTTTGAAAAAATCCCTAAGCCGCGCGGTCACAATTTCAGCAAAAATCTGACGTTCTGCAATTCACTCAAAAATCCTGCCAAACTGTCACAAATGATCCCCTGAAAGGTTTTTCGGTGGAAACAGATAGGTTTTTATCATCAGAAACAGAATAAGCCCTTGACGTCTGAACAACTTTTTTTGAAAAAAGCCCTAAGCCGCGCGGTCACAATTTCAGCAAAAATCTGACGTTCTGCAATTTACTCAGAAATAGTGGCAAACTGTAGCAAACGCTCTCCTGAAAGCTTTTCCGGTGGAAACAGATGGGTTTTTATCATCAGAAACAGAATTTGCCCTCAACGTCTGAACAACTTTTTTTGAAAAAATCCCTAAGCCGCGCGGTCACAATTTTAGCAAAAATGTGACGTTCTGCAATTCACTCAAAAATGCTGCCAAACTGTTGCAAACGATCCCCTGAAAGGTTTTTCGGTGGAAACAGATGGTTTTTTATCATCAAAAACAGAATAAGCCCTCGACGTCTGAATAACTTTTTTTTGAAAAAATGCCTAAGCCGCGCGGTCACTATTTTCGCAAAAATCTGACGTTCTGCAATTCACTCAAAAATGCTGCCGAAGTGTTGGAAACGATCCCCTGAAAGGTTTTTCGGTGGAAACAGATGGGTTTTATCATCAGAAACAGAATAAGCCCTCGACGTCTGAACAACTTTTTTTGAAAATATCCCTAAGCTGCGCGGTCACAATTTCAGCAAAAATCTGCCGTTCTGGAATTCACTCAAAAATCCTGCCAAACTGTCACAAATGATCCCCTGAAAGGTTTTTCGGTGGAAACAGATAGGGTTTTATCATCAGAAACAGAATAAGCCCTCGACGTCTGAACAACTTTTTTTGAAAAAATCACTAAGCTGCGCGGTTACAATTTCAGCAAAAATCTGACGTTCTCCAATTCACTCAAAAATCCTGCCAAACTGTCACAAATGATCCCCTGAAAGGTTTTTCGGTGGAAACAGATGGGTTTTATCATCAGAAACAGAATAAGCCCTCGACGTCTGAACAACTTTTTTTGAAAAAATCCCTAAGCCGCGCGGTCACAATTTCAGCAAAAATCTGACGTTCTGCAATTCACTCAAAAATGCTGCCAAACTGTTGCAAACTATCCCCTGAAAGGTTTTTCGGTGGAAACAGATGGGTTTTATCATCAGAAACAGAATAAGCCCTCGACGTCTGAACAACTTTTTTTGAAAAAATCCCTAAGCCGCGCGGTCACAATTTCAGCAAAAATCTGACGTTCTGCAATTCACTCAAAAATGCTTCCAAACTGTCACAAATGATCCCCTGAAAGGTTTTTCGGTGGAAACAGATAGGTTTTTCTCATCAGAAACAGAATAAGCCCTTGACGTCTGAACAATTTTTTTTGAAAAAATCCCTAAGCCGCGCGGTCACAATTTCAGCCAAAATCTGACGTTCTGCAATTCACTCAAAAATGCTGCCAAACTGTTGCAAACGATCCCCTGAAAGGTTTTTCGGTGGAAACAGATGGTTTTTTATCATCAAAAACAGAATAAGCCCTCGACGTCTGAACAACTTTTTTTTGAAAAAATGCCTAAGCCGCGCGGTCACTATTTTCGCAAAAATCTGACGTTCTGCAATTCACTCAAAAATGCTGCCAAAGTGTTGGAAACGATCCCCTGAAAGGTTTTTCGGTCGAAACAGATGGGTTTTATCATCAGAAACAGAATAAGCCCTCGACGTCTGAACAACTTTTTTTGAAAATATCCCTAAGCTGCGCGGTCACAATTTCAGCAAAAATCTGCCGTTCTGGAATTCACTCAAAAATCCTGCCAAACTGTCACAAATGATCCCCTGAAAGGTTTTTCGGTGGAAACAGATAGGTTTTTATCATCAGAAACAGAATAAGCCCTCGACGTCTGAACAATTTTTTTTGAAAAAATCCCTAAGCCGCGCAGTCACAATTTCAGCAAAAATCTGACCTTCCGCAATTTACTCAGAAATAGTGGCAAACTGTTGCAAACGCTCTCCTGAAAGCTTTTCCGGTGGAAACAGATGGGTTTCTATCATCAGAAACAGAATAAGCCCTCGACGTCTGAACAACTTTTTTTTGAAAAAATCCCTAAGCCGCGCGGTCACAATTTTAGCAAAAATCTGACGTTCTGCAATTCACTCAAAAATGCTGCCAAAGTGTTGGAAACGATCCCCTGAAAGGTTTTTCGGTGGAAACAGATGGGTTTTATCATCAGAAACAGAATAAGCCCTCGACGTCTGAACAATTTTTTTTGAAAAAATCCCTAAGCCGCGCGGTCACAATTTCAGCAAAAATCTGACGTTCTGCAATTCACTCAAAAATCCTGCCAAACTGTCACAAATGATCCCCTGATAGGTTTTTCGGTGGAAACAGATAGGTTTCTATCATCAGAAAAAGAATAAGCCCTCGACGTCTGAACAATTTTTTTTGAAAAAATCCCTAAGCTGCGGGGTCACAATTTCAGCAAAAATCTGATCTTCGGCAATTTACTCAGCAATAGTGGCAAACTGTTGGAAACGCTCTCCTGAAAGCTTTTCCGGTGGAAACAGATGGGTTTTTATCATCAGAAACAGAATTTGCCCTCGACGTCTGAAGAACTTTTTTTGAAAAAATCCCTAAGCCGCGGGGTCACAATTTCAGCAAAAATCTGACGTTCTGCAATTCACTCAAAAATGCTGCCAAACTGTTGCAAACTATCCCCTGAAAGGTTTTTCGGTGGAAACAGATGGGTTTTATCATCAGAAACAGAATAAGCCCTCGACGTCTGAACAACTTTTTTTGAAAAAATCCCTAAGCCGCGCGGTCACAATTTCAGCAAAAATCTGACGTTCTGCAATTCACTCAAAAATCCTGCCAAACTGTCACAAATGATCCCCTGAAAGGTTTTTCGGTGGAAACAGATAGGTTTTTATCATCAGAAACAGAATAAGCCCTTGACGTCTGAACAACTTTTTTTGAAAAAAGCCCTAAGCCGCGCGGTCACAATTTCAGCAAAAATCTGACGTTCTGCAATTTACTCAGAAATAGTGGCAAACTGTAGCAAACGCTCTCCTGAAAGCTTTTCCGGTGGAAACAGATGGGTTTTTATCATCAGAAACAGAATTTGCCCTCGACGTCTGAACAACTTTTTTTGAAAAAATCCCTAAGCCGCGCGGTCACAATTTTAGCAAAAATGTGACGTTCTGCAATTCACTCAAAAATGCTGCCAAACTGTTGCAAACGATCCCCTGAAAGGTTTTTCGGTGGAAACAGATGGTTTTTTATCATCAAAAACAGAATAAGCCCTCGACGTCTGAACAACTTTTTTTTGAAAAAATGCCTAAGCCGCGCGGTCACTATTTTCGCAAAAATCTGACGTTCTGCAATTCACTCAAAAATGCTGCCAAAGTGTTGGAAACGATCCCCTGAAAGGTTTTTCGGTGGAAACAGATGGGTTTTATCATCAGAAACAGAATAAGCCCTCGACGTCTGAACAACTTTTTTTGAAAATATCCCTAAGCTGCGCGGTCACAATTTCAGCAAAAATCTGCCGTTCTGGAATTCACTCAAAAATCCTGCCAAACTGTCACAAATGATCCCCTGCAAGGTTTTTCGGTGGAAACAGATAGGGTTTTATCATCAGAAACAGAATAAGCCCTCGACGTCTGAACAACTTTTTTTGAAAAAATCCCTAAGCTGCGCGGTTACAATTTCAGCAAAAATCTGACGTTCTGCAATTCACTCAAAAATCCTGCCAAACTGTCACAAATGATCCCCTGAAAGGTTTTTCGGTGGAAACAGATGGGTTTTATCATCAGAAACAGAATAAGCCCTCGACGTCTGAACAACTTTTTTTGAAAAAATCCCTAAGCCGCGCGGTCACAATTTCAGCAAATATCTGACGTTCTGCAATTCACTCAAAAATGCTGCCAAACTGTTGCAAACGATCCCCTGAAAGGTTTTTCGGTGGAAACAGATGGGTTTTAAAATCAGAAAAAGAATAAGCCCTCGACGTCTGAACAATTTTTTTTGAAAAAATCCCTAAGCCGCGGGGTCACAATTTCAGCAAAAATCTGACCTTCGGCAATTTACTCAGCAATAGTGGCAAACTGTTGGAAACGCTCTCCTGAAAGCTTTTCCGGTGGAAACAGATGGGTTTTTATCATCAGAAACAGAATTTGCCCTCGACGTCTGAAGAACTTTTTTTGAAAAAATCCCTAAGCCGCGGGGTCACAATTTCAGCAAAAATCTGACGTTCTGCAATTCACTCAAAAATGCTGCCAAACTGTTGCAAACTATCCCCTGAAAGGATTTTCGGTGGAAACAGATGGGTTTTATCATCAGAAACAGAATAAGCCCTCGACGTCTGAACAACTTTTTTTGAAAAAATCCCTAAGCCGCGCGGTCACAATTTCAGCAAAAATCTGACGTTCTGCAATTCACTCAAAAATCCTGCCAAACTGTCACAAATGATCCCCTGAAAGGTTTTTCGGTGGAAACAGATAGGTTTTTATCATCAGAAACAGAATAAGCCCTTGACGTCTGAACAACTTTTTTTGAAAAAAGCCCTAAGCCGCGCGGTCACAATTTCAGCAAAAATCTGACGTTCTGCAATTTACTCAGAAATAGTGGCAAACTGTAGCAAACGCTCTCCTGAAAGCTTTTCCGGTGGAAACAGATGGGTTTTTATCATCAGAAACAGAATTTGCCCTCGACGTCTGAACAACTTTTTTTGAAAAAATCCCTAAGCCGCGCGGTCACTATTTTAGCAAAAATGTGACGTTCTGCAATTCACTCAAAAATGCTGCCAAACTGTTGCAAACGATCCCCTGAAAGGTTTTTCGGTGGAAACAGATGGGTTTTATCATCAGAAACAGAATAAGCCCTCGACGTCTGAACAACTTTTTTTGAAAATATCCCTAAGCTGTGCGGTCACAATTTCAGCAAAAATCTGCCGTTCTGGAATTCACTCAAAAATCCTGCCAAACTGTCACAAATGATCCCCTGAAAGGTTTTTCGGTGGAAACAGATAGGGTTTTATCATCAGAAACAGAATAAGCCCTCGACGTCTGAACAACTTTTTTTGAAAAAATCCCTAAGCTGCGCGGTTACAATTTCAGCAAAAATCTGACGTTCTGCAATTCACTCAAAAATCCTGCCAAACTGTCACAAATGATCCCCTGAAAGGTTTTTCGGTGGAAACAGATGGGTTTTATCATCAGAAACAGAATAAGCCCTCGACGTCTGAAGAACTTTTTTTGAAAAAATCCTTAAGCCGCGCGGTCACAATTTCAGCAAAAATCTGACGTTCTGCAATTCACTCAAAAATGCTGCCAAACTGTTGCAAACGATCCCCTGAAAGGTTTTTCGGTGGAAACAGATGGGTTTTTATCATCAAAAACAGTATTTGCCCTCAACGTCTGAAAAACTTTTTTTGAAAAAAGCCCTAAGCCGCGCGGTCACAATTTCAGCAAAAATCTGACGTTCTGCAATTCACTCAAAAATGCTGCCAAACTGTTGCAAACGATCCCCTGAAAGGTTTTTCGGTGGAAACAGATGGGTTTTAAAATCAGAAACAGAATAAGCCCTCGACGTCTGAACAACTTTTTTTGAAAAAAGCCCTAAGCCGCGCGGTCACAATTTCAGCAAAAATCTGACGTTCTGCAATTTACTCAGAAATAGTGGCAAACTGTAGCAAACGCTCTCAAGAAAGCTTTTCCGGTGGAAACAGATGGGTTTTTATCATCAGAAACAGAATTTGCCCTCGACGTCTGAACAACTTTTTTTGAAAAAATCCCTAAGCCGCGCGGTCACAATTTTAGCAAAAATGTGACGTTCTGCAATTCACTCAAAAATGCTGCCAAAGTGTTGGAAACGATCCCCTGAAAGGTTTTTCGGTGGAAACAGATGGGTTTTATCATCAGAAACAGAATAAGCCCTCGACGTCTGAACAACTTTTTTTGAAAATATCCCTAAGCTGCGCGGTCACAATTTCAGCAAAAATCTGCCGTTCTGGAATTCACTCAAAAATCCTGCCAAACTGTCACAAATGATCCCCTGAAAGGTTTTTCGGTGGAAACAGATAGGGTTTTATCATCAGAAACAGAATAAGCCCTCGACGTCTGAACAACTTTTTTTGAAAAAATCCCTAAGCTGCGCGGTTACAATTTCAGCAAAAATCTGACGTTCTCCAATTCACTCAAAAATCCTGCCAAACTGTCACAAATGATCCCCTGAAAGGTTTTTCGGTGGAAACAGATGGGTTTTATCATCAGAAACAGAATAAGCCCTCGACGTCTGAACAACTTTTTTTGAAAAAATCCCTAAGCCGCGCGGTCACAATTTCAGCAAATATCTGACGTTCTGCAATTCACTCAAAAATGCTGCCAAACTGTTGCAAACTATCCCCTGAAAGGTTTTTCGGTGGAAACAGATGGGTTTTTATCATCAAAAACAGTATTTGCCCTCAACGTCTGAACAACTTTTTTGGAAAAAAAGCCCTAAGCCGCGCGGTCACAATTTTAGCAAAAATCTGACGTTCTGCAATTCACTCAATAATGCTGCCAAAGTGTTGCAAACTATCGCCTGAAAGATTTTTCGGTGGAAACAGATGGGTTTTATCATCAGAAACAGAATAAGCCCTCGACGTCTGAACAACTTTTTTTGAAAAAATCCCTAAGCCGCGCGGTCACAATTTCAGCAAAAATTTGACGTTCTGCAATTTACTCAAAAATCCTGCCAAACTGTCACAAATGATCCCCTGAAAGGTTTTTCGGTGGAAACAGATAGGTTTTTATCATCAGAAACAGAATAAGCCCTCGACGTCTGAACAACTTTTTTTGAAAAAATCCCTAAGCCGCGCGGTCACAATTTCAGCAGAAATCTGACCTTCCGTAATTTACTCAGAAATAGTGGCAAACTGTTGCAAATGCTCTTCTGAAAGCTTTTCCGGTGGAAACAGATGGGTTTTTATCATCAGAAACAGAATTTGCCCTCGACGTCTGAACAACTTTTTTTTAAAAAATCCCTAAGCCGCGCGGTCACAATTTCAGCAAAAATCTGACGTTCTGCAATTCACTCAAAAATCCTGCCAAACTGTCACAAATGATCCCCTGAAAGGTTTTTCGGTGGAAACAGATAGGTTTCTATCATCAGAAACAGAATAAGCCCTCGACGTCTGAACAAATTTTTTTGAAAAAATGCCTAAGCCGCGCGGTCACAATTTTCAGCAAAAATCTGACCTTCGGCAATTTACTCAGCAATAGTGGCAAACTGTTGCAAACGCTCTCCTGAAAGCTTTTCCGGTGGAAACAGATGGGTTTTTATCATCAGAAACAGAATAAGCCCTCGACGTCTGAACAACTTTTTTTTGAAAAAATCCCTAAGCCGCGCGGTCACAATTACAGCAAAAATTTAACGTTCTGCAATTTACTCAAAAATCCTGCCAAACTGTCACAAATGATCCCCTGAAAGGTTTTTCGGTGGAAACAGATAGGTTTTTATCATCAGAAACAGAATAAGCCCTGGACGTCTGAACAACTTTTTTTGAAAAAATCCCTAAGCCGCGCGGACACAATTTCAGCAAAAATCTGACCTTCCGCAATTTACTCAGAAATATTGGCAAACTGTTGCAAACGCTCTCCTGAAAGCTTTTCCGGTGGAAACAGATGGGTTTTTATCATCAGAAACAGAATTTGCCCTCGACGTCTGAACAACTTTTTTTGAAAAAATCCCTAAGCCGCGGGGTCACAATTTCAGCAAAAATCTGACGTTCTGCACTTCACTCAAAAATGCTGCCAAACTGTTGCAAACTATCCCCTGAAAGGTTTTTCGGTGGAAACAGATGGGTTTTTATCATCAAAAACAGAATTTGCCCTCAACGTCTGAACAACTTTTTTTGAAAAAAGCCCTAAGCCGCGCGGTCACAATTTTAACAAAAATCTGACGTTCTGCAATTCACTCAAAAATGCTGCCAAAGTGTTGCAAACTATCCCCTGAAACGTTTTTCGGTGGAAACAGATGGGTTTTTATCATCAAAAACAGTATTTGCCCTCAACGTCTGAACATCTTTTTTTGAAAAAAGCCCTAAGCCGCGCGGTCACAATTTTAGCAAAAATCTGACGTTCTGCAATTCACTCAAAAATGCTGCCAAAGTGTTGCAAACTATCGCCTGAAAGATTTTTCGGTGGAAACAGATGGGTTTTATCATCAGAAACAGAATAAGCCCTCGACGTCTGAACAACTTTTTTTGAAAAAATCCCTAAGCCGCGCGGACACAATTTCAGCAAAAATCTGACCTTCCGCCATTTACTCAGAAATATTGGCAAACTGTTGCAAACGCTCTCCTGAAAGCTTTTCCGGTGGAAACAGATGGGTTTTTATCATCAGAAACAGAATTTGCCCTCGACGTCTGAACAACTTTTTTTGAAAAAATCCCTAAGCTGCGCGGTCACAATTTCAGCAAAAATCTGACCTTCGGCAATTTACTCAGAAATCGTGGCAAACTGTTGCAAACGCTCTCCTGAAAGCTTTTCCGGTGGAAACAGATGGGTTTTTATCATCAGAAACAGAATTTGCCCTCGACGTCTGAACAACTTTTTTTGAAAAAATCCCTAAGCCGCGCGGTCACAATTTCAGCAAAAATCTGACGTTCTGCAATTCACTCAAAAATGCTGCCAAACTGTTGCAAACGATCCCCTGAAAGGTTTTTCGGTGGAAACAGATGGGTTTTTATCATCAAAAACAGTATTTGCCCTCAACGTCTGAACAACTTTTTTTGAAAAAAGCCCTAAGCCGCGCGGTCACAATTTCAGCAAAAATCTGACGTTCTGCAATTCACTCAAAAATGCTGCCAAACTGTTGCAAACGATCCCCTGAAAGGTTTTTCGGTGGAAACAGATGGGTTTTAAAATCAGAAACAGAATAAGCCCTCGACGTCTGAACAACTTTTTTTGAAAAAAGCCCTAAGCCGCGCGGTCACAATTTCAGCAAAAATCTGACGTTCTGCAATTTACTCAGAAATAGTGGCAAACTGTAGCAAACGCTCTCCTGAAAGCTTTTCCGGTGGAAACAGATGGGTTTTTATCATCAGAAACAGAATAAGCCCTCGACGTCTGAACAACTTTTTTTAAAAAAATCCCTAAGCTGCGCGGTTACAATTTCAGCAAAAATCTGACGTTCTCCAATTCACTCAAAAATCCTGCCAAACTGTCACAAATGATCCCCTGAAAGGTTTTTCGGTGGAAACAGATGGGTTTTATCATCAGAAACAGAATAAGCCCTCGACGTCTGAACAACTTTTTTTGAAAAAATCCCTAAGCCGCGCGGTCACAATTTCAGCAAATATCTGACGTTCTGCAATTCACTCAAAAATGCTGCCAAACTGTTGCAAACTATCCCCTGAAAGGTTTTTCGGTGGAAACAGATGGGTTTTTATCATCAAAAACAGTATTTGCCCTCAACGTCTGAACAACTTTTTTTGAAAAAAGCCCTAAGCCGCGCGGTCACAATTTTAGCAAAAATCTGACGTTCTGCAATTCACTCAATAATGCTGCCAAAGTGTTGCAAACTATCGCCTGAAAGATTTTTCGGTGGAAACAGATGGGTTTTATCATCAGAAACAGAATAAGCCCTCGACGTCTGAACAACTTTTTTTGAAAAAATCCCTAAGCCGCGCGGTCACAATTTCAGCAAAAATCTGACCTTCCGTAATTTACTCAGAAATAGTGGCAAACTGTTGCAAATGCTCTTCTGAAA
Organism: Podarcis filfolensis; assembly: GCF_964270895.1. Classification (NCBI taxonomy): domain Eukaryota; kingdom Metazoa; phylum Chordata; class Lepidosauria; order Squamata; family Lacertidae; genus Podarcis; species Podarcis filfolensis. The sequence goes on from NW_028149497.1 coordinate 256,284, forward strand.
GCTTTTCCGGTGGAAACAGATGGGTTTTTATCATCAGAAACAGAATTTGCCCTCGACGTCTGAACAACTTTTTTTAAAAAAATCCCTAAGCCGCGCGGTCACAATTTCAGCAAAAATCTGACGTTCTGCAATTCACTCAAAAATCCTGCCAAACTGTCACAAATGATCCCCTGAAAGGTTTTTCTGTGGAAACAGATAGGTTTCTATCATCAGAAACAGAATAAGCCCTCGACGTCTGAACAAATTTTTTTGAAAAAATGCCTAAGCCGCGCGGTCACAATTTTCAGCAAAAATCTGACCTTCGGCAATTTACTCAGCAATAGTGGCAAACTGTTGCAAACGCTCTCCTGAAAGCTTTTCCGGTGGAAACAGATAGGTTTTTATCATCAGAAACAGAATAAGCCCTGGACGTCTGAACAACTTTTTTTGAAAAAATCCCTAAGCCGCGCGGACACAATTTCAGCAAAAATCTGACGTTCTGCACTTCACTCAAAAATGCTGCCAAACTGTTGCAAACTATCCCCTGAAAGGTTTTTCGGTGGAAACAGATGGGTTTTTATCATCAGAAACAGAATAAGCCCTCGACGTCTGAACAACTTTTTTTGAAAAAATCCCTAAGCCGCGCGGACACAATTTCAGCAAAAATCTGACCTTCCGCAATTTACTCAGAAATATTGGCAAACTGTTGCAAACGCTCTCCTGAAAGCTTTTCCGGTGGAAACAGATGGGTTTTTATCATCAGAAACAGAATTTGCCCTCGACGTCTGAACAACTTTTTTTGAAAAAATCCCTAAGCCGCGGGGTCACAATTTCAGCAAAAATCTGACGTTCTGCAATTCACTCAAAAATGCTGCCAAACTGTTGCAAACTATCCCCTGAAAGGTTTTTCGGTGGAAACAGATGGGTTTTATCATCAGAAACAGAATAAGCCCTCGACGTCTGAACAACTTTTTTTGAAAAAATCCCTAAGCCGCGCGGTCACAATTTCAGCAAAAATCTGACCTTCCGTAATTTACTCAGAAATAGTGGCAAACTGTTGCAAATGCTCTTCTGAAAGCTTTTCCGGTGGAAACAGATGGGTTTTTATCATCAGAAACAGAATAAGCCCTCGACGTCTGAACAACTTTTTTTGAAAATATCCCTAAGCCGCGGGGTCACAATTTCAGCAAAAATCTGACGTTCTGCAATTCACTCAAAAATCCTGCCAAACTGTCACAAATGATCCCCTGAAAGGTTTTTCGGTGGAAACAGATGGGTTTTATCATCAGAAACAGAATAAGCCCTCGACGTCTGAACAACTTTTTTTGAAAATATCCTTAAGCCGCGCGGTCACAATTTCAGCAAAAATCTGACGTTCTGCAATTCACTCAAAAATGCTGCCAAACTGTTGCAAACGATCCCCTGAAAGGTTTTTCGGTGGAAACAGATGGGTTTTTATCATCAAAAACAGTATTTGCCCTCAACGTCTGAAAAACTTTTTTTGAAAAAAGCCCTAAGCCGCGCGGTCACAATTTCAGCAAAAATCTGACGTTCTGCAATTCACTCAAAAATGCTGCCAAACTGTTGCAAACGATCCCCTGAAAGGTTTTTCGGTGGAAACAGATGGGTTTTAAAATCAGAAACAGAATAAGCCCTCGACGTCTGAACAACTTTTTTTGAAAAAAGCCCTAAGCCGCGCGGTCACAATTTCAGCAAAAATCTGACGTTCTGCAATTTACTCAGAAATAGTGGCAAACTGTAGCAAACGCTCTCAAGAAAGCTTTTCCGGTGGAAACAGATGGGTTTTTATCATCAGAAACAGAATTTGCCCTCGACGTCTGAACAACTTTTTTTGAAAAAATCCCTAAGCCGCGCGGTCACAATTTTAGCAAAAATGTGACGTTCTGCAATTCACTCAAAAATGCTGCCAAAGTGTTGGAAACGATCCCCTGAAAGGTTTTTCGGTGGAAACAGATGGGTTTTATCATCAGAAACAGAATAAGCCCTCGACGTCTGAACAACTTTTTTTGAAAATATCCCTAAGCTGCGCGGTCACAATTTCAGCAAAAATCTGCCGTTCTGGAATTCACTCAAAAATCCTGCCAAACTGTCACAAATGATCCCCTGAAAGGTTTTTCGGTGGAAACAGATAGGGTTTTATCATCAGAAACAGAATAAGCCCTCGACGTCTGAACAACTTTTTTTGAAAAAATCCCTAAGCTGCGCGGTTACAATTTCAGCAAAAATCTGACGTTCTCCAATTCACTCAAAAATCCTGCCAAACTGTCACAAATGATCCCCTGAAAGGTTTTTCGGTGGAAACAGATGGGTTTTATCATCAGAAACAGAATAAGCCCTCGACGTCTGAACAACTTTTTTTGAAAAAATCCCTAAGCCGCGCGGTCACAATTTCAGCAAATATCTGACGTTCTGCAATTCACTCAAAAATGCTGCCAAACTGTTGCAAACTATCCCCTGAAAGGTTTTTCGGTGGAAACAGATGGGTTTTTATCATCAAAAACAGTATTTGCCCTCAACGTCTGAACAACTTTTTTTGAAAAAAAGCCCTAAGCCGCGCGGTCACAATTTTAGCAAAAATCTGACGTTCTGCAATTCACTCAATAATGCTGCCAAAGTGTTGCAAACTATCGCCTGAAAGATTTTTCGGTGGAAACAGATGGGTTTTATCATCAGAAACAGAATAAGCCCTCGACGTCTGAACAACTTTTTTTGAAAAAATCCCTAAGCCGCGCGGTCACAATTTCAGCAAAAATTTGACGTTCTGCAATTTACTCAAAAATCCTGCCAAACTGTCACAAATGATCCCCTGAAAGGTTTTTCGGTGGAAACAGATAGGTTTTTATCATCAGAAACAGAATAAGCCCTCGACGTCTGAACAACTTTTTTTGAAAAAATCCCTAAGCCGCGCGGTCACAATTTCAGCAGAAATCTGACCTTCCGTAATTTACTCAGAAATAGTGGCAAACTGTTGCAAATGCTCTTCTGAAAGCTTTTCCGGTGGAAACAGATGGGTTTTTATCATCAGAAACAGAATTTGCCCTCGACGTCTGAACAACTTTTTTTTAAAAAATCCCTAAGCCGCGCGGTCACAATTTCAGCAAAAATCTGACGTTCTGCAATTCACTCAAAAATCCTGCCAAACTGTCACAAATGATCCCCTGAAAGGTTTTTCGGTGGAAACAGATAGGTTTCTATCATCAGAAACAGAATAAGCCCTCGACGTCTGAACAAATTTTTTTGAAAAAATGCCTAAGCCGCGCGGTCACAATTTTCAGCAAAAATCTGACCTTCGGCAATTTACTCAGCAATAGTGGCAAACTGTTGCAAACGCTCTCCTGAAAGCTTTTCCGGTGGAAACAGATGGGTTTTTATCATCAGAAACAGAATAAGCCCTCGACGTCTGAACAACTTTTTTTTGAAAAAATCCCTAAGCCGCGCGGTCACAATTACAGCAAAAATTTAACGTTCTGCAATTTACTCAAAAATCCTGCCAAACTGTCACAAATGATCCCCTGAAAGGTTTTTCGGTGGAAACAGATAGGTTTTTATCATCAGAAACAGAATAAGCCCTGGACGTCTGAACAACTTTTTTTGAAAAAATCCCTAAGCCGCGCGGACACAATTTCAGCAAAAATCTGACCTTCCGCAATTTACTCAGAAATATTGGCAAACTGTTGCAAACGCTCTCCTGAAAGCTTTTCCGGTGGAAACAGATGGGTTTTTATCATCAGAAACAGAATTTGCCCTCGACGTCTGAACAACTTTTTTTGAAAAAATCCCTAAGCCGCGGGGTCACAATTTCAGCAAAAATCTGACGTTCTGCACTTCACTCAAAAATGCTGCCAAACTGTTGCAAACTATCCCCTGAAAGGTTTTTCGGTGGAAACAGATGGGTTTTTATCATCAAAAACAGAATTTGCCCTCAACGTCTGAACAACTTTTTTTGAAAAAAGCCCTAAGCCGCGCGGTCACAATTTTAACAAAAATCTGACGTTCTGCAATTCACTCAAAAATGCTGCCAAAGTGTTGCAAACTATCCCCTGAAACGTTTTTCGGTGGAAACAGATGGGTTTTTATCATCAAAAACAGTATTTGCCCTCAACGTCTGAACAACTTTTTTTGAAAAAAGCCCTAAGCCGCGCGGTCACAATTTTAGCAAAAATCTGACGTTCTGCAATTCACTCAAAAATGCTGCCAAAGTGTTGCAAACTATCGCCTGAAAGATTTTTCGGTGGAAACAGATGGGTTTTATCATCAGAAACAGAATAAGCCCTCGACGTCTGAACAACTTTTTTTGAAAAAATCCCTAAGCCGCGCGGACACAATTTCAGCAAAAATCTGACCTTCCGCAATTTACTCAGAAATATTGGCAAACTGTTGCAAACGCTCTCCTGAAAGCTTTTCCGGTGGAAACAGATGGGTTTTTATCATCAGAAACAGAATTTGCCCTCGACGTCTGAACAACTTTTTTTGAAAAAATCCCTAAGCCGCGGGGTCACAATTTCAGCAAAAATCTGACGTTCTGCAATTCACTCAAAAATGCTGCCAAACTGTTGCAAACTATCCCCTGAAAGGTTTTTCGGTGGAAACAGATGGGTTTTATCATCAGAAACAGAATAAGCCCTCGACGTCTGAACAACTTTTTTTGAAAATATCCCTAAGCTGTGCGGTCACAATTTCAGCAAAAATCTGCCGTTCTGGAATTCACTCAAAAATCCTGCCAAACTGTCACAAATGATCCCCTGAAAGGTTTTTCGGTGGAAACAGATAGGGTTTTATCATCAGAAACAGAATAAGCCCTCGACGTCTGAACAACTTTTTTTGAAAAAATCCCTAAGCTGCGCGGTTACAATTTCAGCAAAAATCTGACGTTCTGCAATTCACTCAAAAATCCTGCCAAACTGTCACAAATGATCCCCTGAAAGGTTTTTCGGTGGAAACAGATGGGTTTTATCATCAGAAACAGAATAAGCCCTCGACGTCTGAACAACTTTTTTTGAAAAAATCCTTAAGCCGCGCGGTCACAATTTCAGCAAAAATCTGACGTTCTGCAATTCACTCAAAAATGCTGCCAAACTGTTGCAAACGATCCCCTGAAAGGTTTTTCGGTGGAAACAGATGGGTTTTTATCATCAAAAACAGTATTTGCCCTCAACGTCTGAAAAACTTTTTTTGAAAAAAGCCCTAAGCCGCGCGGTCACAATTTCAGCAAAAATCTGACGTTCTGCAATTCACTCAAAAATGCTGCCAAACTGTTGCAAACGATCCCCTGAAAGGTTTTTCGGTGGAAACAGATGGGTTTTAAAATCAGAAACAGAATAAGCCCTCGACGTCTGAACAACTTTTTTTGAAAAAAGCCCTAAGCCGCGCGGTCACAATTTCAGCAAAAATCTGACGTTCTGCAATTTACTCAGAAATAGTGGCAAACTGTAGCAAACGCTCTCCTGAAAGCTTTTCCGGTGGAAACAGATGGGTTTTTATCATCAGAAACAGAATTTGCCCTCGACGTCTGAACAACTTTTTTTGAAAAAATCCCTAAGCCGCGCGGTCACAATTTTAGCAAAAATGTGACGTTCTGCAATTCACTCAAAAATGCTGCCAAAGTGTTGGAAACGATCCCCTGAAAGGTTTTTCGGTGGAAACAGATGGGTTTTATCATCAGAAACAGAATAAGCCCTCGACGTCTGAACAACTTTTTTTGAAAATATCCCTAAGCTGCGCGGTCACAATTTCAGCAAAAATCTGCCATTCTGGAATTCACTCAAAAATCCTGCCAAACTGTCACAAATGATCCCCTGAAAGGTTTTTCGGTGGAAACAGATAGGGTTTTATCATCAGAAACAGAATAAGCCCTCGACGTCTGAACAACTTTTTTTAAAAAAATCCCTAAGCTGCGCGGTTACAATTTCAGCAAAAATCTGACGTTCTCCAATTCACTCAAAAATCCTGCCAAACTGTCACAAATGATCCCCTGAAAGGTTTTTCGGTGGAAACAGATGGGTTTTATCATCAGAAACAGAATAAGCCCTCGACGTCTGAACAACTTTTTTTGAAAAAATCCCTAAGCCGCGCGGTCACAATTTCAGCAAATATCTGACGTTCTGCAATTCACTCAAAAATGCTGCCAAACTGTTGCAAACTATCCCCTGAAAGGTTTTTCGGTGGAAACAGATGGGTTTTTATCATCAAAAACAGTATTTGCCCTCAACGTCTGAACAACTTTTTTTGAAAAAAGCCCTAAGCCGCGCGGTCACAATTTTAGCAAAAATCTGACGTTCTGCAATTCACTCAATAATGCTGCCAAAGTGTTGCAAACTATCGCCTGAAAGATTTTTCGGTGGAAACAGATGGGTTTTATCATCAGAAACAGAATAAGCCCTCGACGTCTGAACAACTTTTTTTGAAAAAATCCCTAAGCCGCGCGGTCACAATTTCAGCAAAAATCTGACCTTCCGTAATTTACTCAGAAATAGTGGCAAACTGTTGCAAATGCTCTTCTGAAAGCTTTTCCGGTGGAAACAGATGGGTTTTTATCATCAGAAACAGAATTTGCCCTCGACGTCTGAACAACTTTTTTTGAAAAAATCCCTAAGCCGCGGGGTCACAATTTCAGCAAAAATCTGACGTTCTGCACTTCACTCAAAAATGCTGCCAAACTGTTGCAAACTATCCCCTGAAAGGTTTTTCGGTGGAAACAGATGGGTTTTTATCATCAAAAACAGAATTTGCCCTCAACGTCTGAACAACTTTTTTTGAAAAAAGCCCTAAGCCGCGCGGTCACAATTTTCAGCAAAAATCTGACCTTCGGCAATTTACTCAGCAATAGTGGCAAACTGTTGCAAACGCTCTCCTGAAAGCTTTTCCGGTGGAAACAGATAGGTTTTTATCATCAGAAACAGAATAAGCCCTGGACGTCTGAACAACTTTTTTTGAAAAAATCCCTAAGCCGCGCGGACACAATTTCAGCAAAAATCTGACGTTCTGCACTTCACTCAAAAATGCTGCCAAACTGTTGCAAACTATCCCCTGAAAGGTTTTTCGGTGGAAACAGATGGGTTTTTATCATCAGAAACAGAATAAGCCCTCGACGTCTGAACAACTTTTTTTGAAAAAATCCCTAAGCCGCGCGGACACAATTTCAGCAAAAATCTGACCTTCCGCAATTTACTCAGAAATATTGGCAAACTGTTGCAAACGCTCTCCTGAAAGCTTTTCCGGTGGAAACAGATGGGTTTTTATCATCAGAAACAGAATTTGCCCTCGACGTCTGAACAACTTTTTTTGAAAAAATCCCTAAGCCGCGCGGTCACAATTTCAGCAAAAATCTGACCTTCCGTAATTTACTCAGAAATAGTGGCAAACTGTTGCAAATGCTCTTCTGAAAGCTTTTCCGGTGGAAACAGATGGGTTTTTATCATCAGAAACAGAATTTGCCCTCGACGTCTGAACAACTTTTTTTAAAAAAATCCCTAAGCCGCGCGGTCACAATTTCAGCAAAAATCTGACGTTCTGCAATTCACTCAAAAATCCTGCCAAACTGTCACAAATGATCCCCTGAAAGGTTTTTCTGTGGAAACAGATAGGTTTCTATCATCAGAAACAGAATAAGCCCTCGACGTCTGAACAAATTTTTTTGAAAAAATGCCTAAGCCGCGCGGTCACAATTTTCAGCAAAAATCTGACCTTCGGCAATTTACTCAGCAATAGTGGCAAACTGTTGCAAACGCTCTCCTGAAAGCTTTTCCGGTGGAAACAGATGGGTTTTTATCATCAGAAACAGAATAAGCCCTCGACGTCTGAACAACTTTTTTTTGAAAAAATCCCTAAGCCGCGCGGTCACAATTACAGCAAAAATTTAACGTTCTGCAATTTACTCAAAAATCCTGCCAAACTGTCACAAATGATCCCCTGAAAGGTTTTTCGGTGGAAACAGATAGGTTTTTATCATCAGAAACAGAATAAGCCCTGGACGTCTGAACAACTTTTTTTGAAAAAATCCCTAAGCCGCGCGGACACAATTTCAGCAAAAATCTGACCTTCCGCAATTTACTCAGAAATGTTGGCAAACTGTTGCAAACGCTCTCCTGAAAGCTTTTCCGGTGGAAACAGATGGGTTTTTATCATCAGAAACAGAATTTGCCCTCGACGTCTGAACAACTTTTTTTGAAAAAATCCCTAAGCCGCGGGGTCACAATTTCAGCAAAAATCTGACGTTCTGCACTTCACTCAAAAATGCTGCCAAACTGTTGCAAACTATCCCCTGAAAGGTTTTTCGGTGGAAACAGATGGGTTTTTATCATCAAAAACAGAATTTGCCCTCAACGTCTGAACAACTTTTTTTGAAAAAAGCCCTAAGCCGCGCGGTCACAATTTTAACAAAAATCTGACGTTCTGCAATTCACTCAAAAATGCTGCCAAAGTGTTGCAAACTATCCCCTGAAACGTTTTTCGGTGGAAACAGATGGGTTTTTATCATCAAAAACAGTATTTGCCCTCAACGTCTGAACAACTTTTTTTGAAAAAAGCCCTAAGCCGCGCGGTCACAATTTTAGCAAAAATCTGACGTTCTGCAATTCACTCAAAAATGCTGCCAAAGTGTTGCAAACTATCGCCTGAAAGATTTTTCGGTGGAAACAGATGGGTTTTATCATCAGAAACAGAATAAGCCCTCGACGTCTGAACAACTTTTTTTGAAAAAATCCCTAAGCCGCGCGGACACAATTTCAGCAAAAATCTGACCTTCCGCAATTTACTCAGAAATATTGGCAAACTGTTGCAAACGCTCTCCTGAAAGCTTTTCCGGTGGAAACAGATGGGTTTTTATCATCAGAAACAGAATTTGCCCTCGACGTCTGAACAACTTTTTTTGAAAAAATCCCTAAGCCGCGGGGTCACAATTTCAGCAAAAATCTGACGTTCTGCAATTCACTCAAAAATGCTGCCAAACTGTTGCAAACTATCCCCTGAAAGGTTTTTCGGTGGAAACAGATGGGTTTTATCATCAGAAACAGAATAAGCCCTCGACGTCTGAACAACTTTTTTTGAAAAAATCCCTAAGCCGCGCGGTCACAATTTCAGCAAAAATCTGACGTTCTGCAATTCACTCAAAAATCCTGCCAAACTGTCACAAATGATCCCCTGAAAGGTTTTTCGGTGGAAACAGATAGGTTTTTATCATCAGAAACAGAATAAGCCCTTGACGTCTGAACAACTTTTTTTGAAAAAAGCCCTAAGCCGCGCGGTCACAATTTCAGCAAAAATCTGACGTTCTCCAATTCACTCAAAAATGCTGCCAAACTGTTGCAAACGATCCCCTGAAAGGTTTTTCGGTGGAAACAGATGGTTTTTTATCATCAAAAACAGAATAAGCCCTCGACGTCTGAACAACTTTTTTTTGAAAAAATGCCTAAGCCGCGCGGTCACTATTTTCGCAAAAATCTGACGTTCTGCAATTCACTCAAAAATGCTGCCAAAGTGTTGGAAACGATCCCCTGAAAGGTTTTTCGGTGGAAACAGATGGGTTTTATCATCAGAAACAGAATAAGCCCTCGACGTCTGAACAACTTTTTTTGAAAATATCCCTAAGCTGTGCGGTCACAATTTCAGCAAAAATCTGCCGTTCTGGAATTCACTCAAAAATCCTGCCAAACTGTCACAAATGATCCCCTGAAAGGTTTTTCGGTGGAAACAGATAGGGTTTTATCATCAGAAACAGAATAAGCCCTCGACGTCTGAACAACTTTTTTTGAAAAAATCCCTAAGCTGCGCGGTTACAATTTCAGCAAAAATCTGACGTTCTGCAATTCACTCAAAAATCCTGCCAAACTGTCACAAATGATCCCCTGAAAGGTTTTTCGGTGGAAACAGATGGGTTTTATCATCAGAAACAGAATAAGCCCTCGACGTCTGAACAACTTTTTTTGAAAAAATCCTTAAGCCGCTCGGTCACAATTTCAGCAAAAATCTGACGTTCTGCAATTCACTCAAAAATGCTGCCAAACTGTTGCAAACGATCCCCTGAAAGGTTTTTCGGTGGAAACAGATGGGTTTTTATCATCAAAAACAGTATTTGCCCTCAACGTCTGAACAACTTTTTTTGAAAAAAGCCCTAAGCCGCGCGGTCACAATTTCAGCAAAAATCTGACGTTCTGCAATTTACTCAGAAATAGTGGCAAACTGTAGCAAACGCTCTCCTGAAAGCTTTTCCGGTGGAAACAGATGGGTTTTTATCATCAGAAACAGAATTTGCCCTCGACGTCTGAACAACTTTTTTTGAAAAAATCCCTAAGCCGCGCGGTCACAATTTTAGCAAAAATGTGACGTTCTGCAATTCACTCAAAAATGCTGCCAAAGTGTTGGAAACGATCCCCTGAAAGGTTTTTCGGTGGAAACAGATGGGTTTTATCATCAGAAACAGAATAAGCCCTCGACGTCTGAACAACTTTTTTTGAAAATATCCCTAAGCTGCGCGGTTACAATTTCAGCAAAAATCTGACGTTCTCCAATTCACTCAAAAATCCTGCCAAACTGTCACAAATGATCCCCTGAAAGGTTTTTCGGTGGAAACAGATGGGTTTTATCATCAGAAACAGAATAAGCCCTCGACGTCTGAACAACTTTTTTTGAAAAAATCCCTAAGCCGCGCGGTCACAATTTCAGCAAATATCTGACGTTCTGCAATTCACTCAAAAATGCTGCCAAACTGTTGCAAACTATCCCCTGAAAGGTTTTTCGGTGGAAACAGATGGGTTTTTATCATCAAAAACAGTATTTGCCCTCAACGTCTGAACAACTTTTTTTGAAAAAAGCCCTAAGCCGCGCGGTCACAATTTTAGCAAAAATCTGACGTTCTGCAATTCACTCAATAATGCTGCCAAAGTGTTGCAAACTATCGCCTGAAAGATTTTTCGGTGGAAACAGATGGGTTTTATCATCAGAAACAGAATAAGCCCTCGACGTCTGAACAACTTTTTTTGAAAAAATCCCTAAGCCGCGCGGTCACAATTTCAGCAAAAATTTGACGTTCTGCAATTTACTCAAAAATCCTGCCAAACTGTCACAAATGATCCCCTGAAAGGTTTTTCGGTGGAAACAGATAGGTTTTTATCATCAGAAACAGAATAAGCCCTCGACGTCTGAACAACTTTTTTTGAAAAAATCCCTAAGCCGCGCGGTCACAATTTCAGCAAAAATCTGACCTTCCGTAATTTACTCAGAAATAGTGGCAAACTGTTGCAAATGCTCTCCTGAAAGCTTTTCCGGTGGAAACAGATGGGTTTTTATCATCAGAAACAGAATTTGCCCTCGACGTCTGAACAACTTTTTTTAAAAAAATCCCTAAGCCGCGCGGTCACAATTTCAGCAAAAATCTGACGTTCTGCAATTCACTCAAAAATCCTGCCAAACTGTCACAAATGATCCCCTGAAAGGTTTTTCGGTGGAAACAGATAGGTTTCTATCATCAGAAACAGAATAAGCCCTCGACGTCTGAACAAATTTTTTTGAAAAAATCCCTAAGCCGCGCGGTCACAATTTTCAGCAAAAATCTGACCTTCGGCAATTTACTCAGCAATAGTGGCAAACTGTTGCAAACGCTCTCCTGAAAGCTTTTCCGGTGGAAACAGATGGGTTTTTATCATCAGAAACAGAATAAGCCCTCGACGTCTGAACAACTTTTTTTTGAAAAAATCCCTAAGCCGCGCGGTCACAATTACAGCAAAAATTTAACGTTCTGCAATTTACTCAAAAATCCTGCCAAACTGTCACAAATGATCCCCTGAAAGGTTTTTCGGTGGAAACAGATAGGTTTTTATCATCAGAAACAGAATAAGCCCTGGACGTCTGAACAACTTTTTTTGAAAAAATCCCTAAGCCGCGCGGACACAATTTCAGCAAAAATCTGACCTTCCGCAATTTACTCAGAAATATTGGCAAACTGTTGCAAACGCTCTCCTGAAAGCTTTTCCGGTGGAAACAGATGGGTTTTTATCATCAGAAACAGAATTTGCCCTCGACGTCTGAACAACTTTTTTTGAAAAAATCCCTAAGCCGCGGGGTCACAATTTCAGCAAAAATCTGACGTTCTGGAATTCACTCAAAAATCCTGCCAAACTGTCACAAATGATCCCCTGAAAGGTTTTTCGGTGGAAACAGATAGGGTTTTATCATCAGAAACAGAATAAGCCCTCGACGTCTGAACAACTTTTTTTGAAAAAATCCCTAAGCTGCGCGGTTACAATTTCAGCAAAAATCTGCCGTTCTGCAATTCACTCAAAAATCCTGCCAAACTGTCACAAATGATCCCCTGAAAGGTTTTTCGGTGGAAACAGATGGGTTTTATCATCAGAAACAGAATAAGCCCTCGACGTCTGAACAACTTTTTTTGAAAAAATCCCTAAGCCGCGCGGTCACAATTTCAGCAAATATCTGACGTTCTGCAATTCACTCAAAAATGCTGCCAAACTGTTGCAAACTATCCCCTGAAAGGTTTTTCGGTGGAAACAGATGGGTTTTTATCATCAAAAACAGTATTTGCCCTCAACGTCTGAACAACTTTTTTTGAAAAAAGCCCTAAGCCGCGCGGTCACAATTTTAGCAAAAATCTGACGTTCTGCAATTCACTCAATAATGCTGCCAAAGTGTTGCAAACTATCGCCTGAAAGATTTTTCGGTGGAAACAGATGGGTTTTATCATCAGAAACAGAATAAGCCCTCGACGTCTGAACAACTTTTTTTGAAAAAATCCCTAAGCCGCGCGGTCACAATTTCAGCAAAAATTTGACGTTCTGCAATTTACTCAAAAATCCTGCCAAACTGTCACAAATGATCCCCTGAAAGGTTTTTCGGTGGAAACAGATAGGTTTTTATCATCAGAAACAGAATAAGCCCTCGACGTCTGAACAACTTTTTTTGAAAAAATCCCTAAGCCGCGCGGTCACAATTTCAGCAAAAATCTGACCTTCCGTAATTTACTCAGAAATAGTGGCAAACTGTTGCAAATGCTCTCCTGAAAGCTTTTCCGGTGGAAACAGATGGGTTTTTATCATCAGAAACAGAATTTGCCCTCGACGTCTGAACAACTTTTTTTAAAAAAATCCCTAAGCCGCGCGGTCACAATTTCAGCAAAAATCTGACGTTCTGCAATTTACTCAAAAATCCTGCCAAACTGTCACAAATGATCCCCTGAAAGGTTTTTCGGTGGAAACAGATAGGTTTCTATCATCAGAAACAGAATAAGCCCTCGACGTCTGAACAAATTTTTTTGAAAAAATCCCTAAGCCGCGCGGTCACAATTTTCAGCAAAAATCTGACCTTCGGCAATTTACTCAGCAATAGTGGCAAACTGTTGCAAACTATCCCCTGAAAGGTTTTTCGGTGGAAACAGATGGGTTTTTATCATCAGAAACAGAATAAGCCCTCAACGTCTGAACAACTTTTTTTGAAAAAAGCCCTAAGCCGCGCGGTCACAATTTTAACAAAAATCTGACGTTCTGCAATTCACTCAAAAATGCTGCCAAAGTGTTGCAAACTATCCCCTGAAACGTTTTTAGGTGGAAACAGATGGGTTTTTATCATCAAAAACAGTATTTGCCCTCAACGTCTGAACAACTTTTTTTGAAAAAAGCCCTAAGCCGCGCGGTCACAATTTTAGCAAAAATCTGACGTTCTGCAATTCACTCAAAAATGCTGCCAAAGTGTTGCAAACTATCGCCTGAAAGATTTTTCGGTGGAAACAGATGGGTTTTATCATCAGAAACAGAATAAGCCCTCGACGTCTGAACAACTTTTTTTGAAAAAATCCCTAAGCCGCGCGGACACAATTTCAGCAAAAATCTGACCTTCCGCAATTTACTCAGAAATATTGGCAAACTGTTGCAAACGCTCTCCTGAAAGCTTTTCCGGTGGAAACAGATGGGTTTTTATCATCAGAAACAGAATTTGCCCTCGACGTCTGAACAACTTTTTTTGAAAAAATCCCTAAGCTGTGCGGTCACAATTTCAGCAAAAATCTGCCGTTCTGGAATTTACTCAAAAATCCTGCCAAACTGTCACAAATGATCCCCTGAAAGGTTTTTCGGTGGAAACAGATAGGGTTCTATCATCAGAAACAGAATAAGCCCTCGACGTCTGAACAACTTTTTTTGAAAAAATCCCTAAGCTGCGCGGTTACAATTTCAGCAAAAATCTGACGTTCTGCAATTCACTCAAAAATCCTGCCAAACTGTCACAAATGATCCCCTGAAAGGTTTTTCGGTGGAAACAGATGGGTTTTATCATCAGAAACAGAATAAGCCCTCGACGTCTGAACAACTTTTTTTGAAAAAATCCTTAAGCCGCGCGGTCACAATTTCAGCAAAAATCTGACGTTCTGCAATTCACTCAAAAATGCTGCCAAACTGTTGCAAACGATCCCCTGAAAGGTTTTTCGGTGGAAACAGATGGGTTTTTATCATCAAAAACAGTATTTGCCCTCAACGTCTGAAAAACTTTTTTTGAAAAAAGCCCTAAGCCGCGCGGTCACAATTTCAGCAAAAATCTGACGTTCTGCAATTCACTCAAAAATGCTGCCAAACTGTTGCAAACGATCCCCTGAAAGGTTTTTCGGTGGAAACAGATGGGTTTTAAAATCAGAAACAGAATAAGCCCTCGACGTCTGAACAACTTTTTTTGAAAAAAGCCCTAAGCCGCGCGGTCACAATTTTAGCAAAAATCTGACGTTCTGCAATTCACTCAAAAATGCTGCCAAAGTGTTGGAAACGATCCCCTGAAAGGTTTTTCGGTGGAAACAGATGGGTTTTATCATCAGAAACAGAATAAGCCCTCGACGTCTGAACAACTTTTTTTGAAAATATCCCTAAGCTGCGCGGTCACAATTTCAGCAAAAATCTGACGTTCTGCAATTCACTCAAAAATCCTGCCAAACTGTCACAAATGATCCCCTGAAAGGTTTTTCGGTGGAAACAGAATAAGCCCTCGACGTCTGAACAACTTTTTTTGAAAAAATCCCTAAGCTGCGCGGTTACAATTTCAGCAAAAATCTGACGTTCTGCAATTCACTCAAAAATGCTGCCAAAGTGTTGCAAACTATCGCCTGAAAGATTTTTCGGTGGAAACAGATGGGTTTTATCATCAGTAACAGAATAAGCCCTCGACGTCTGAACAACTTTTTTTGAAAAAATCCCTAAGCCGCGCGGACACAATTTCAGCAAAAATCTGACCTTCCGCAATTTACTCAGAAATATTGGCAAACTGTTGCAAACGCTCTCCTGAAAGCTTTTCCGGTGGAAACAGATGGGTTTTTATCATCAGAAACAGAATTTGCCCTCAACGTCTGAACAACTTTTTTTGAAAAAATCCCTAAGCTGTGCGGTCACAATTTCAGCAAAAATCTGCCGTTCTGGAATTCACTCAAAAATCCTGCCAAACTGTCACAAATGATCCCCTGTAAGGTTTTTCGGTGGAAACAGATAGGTTTTTATCATCAGAAACAGAATAAGCCCTGGACGTCTGAACAACTTTTTTTGAAAAAATCCCTAAGCCGCGCGGACACAATTTCAGCAAAAATCTGACCTTCCGCAATTTACTCAGAAATATTGGCAAACTGTTGCAAAC
Source organism: Podarcis filfolensis (assembly GCF_964270895.1). NCBI lineage: Eukaryota > Metazoa > Chordata > Lepidosauria > Squamata > Lacertidae > Podarcis > Podarcis filfolensis. The sequence continues at coordinate 271,896 of NW_028149497.1, forward strand.
GCTCTCCTGAAAGCTTTTCCGGTGGAAACAGATGGGTTTTTATCATCAGAAACAGAATTTGCCCTCGACGTCTGAACAACTTTTTTTGAAAAAATCCCTAAGCCGCGGGGTCACAATTTCAGCAAAAATCTGACGTTCTGCACTTCACTCAAAAATGCTGCCAAACTGTTGCAAACGATCCCCTGAAAGGTTTTTCGGTGGAAACAGATGGGTTTTAAAATCAGAAACAGAATAAGCCCTCGACGTCTGAACAACTTTTTTTGAAAAAAGCCCTAAGCCGCGCGGTCACAATTTCAGCAAAAATCTGACGTTCTGCAATTTACTCAGAAATAGTGGCAAACTGTAGCAAACGCTCTCCTGAAAGCTTTTCCGGTGGAAACAGATGGGTTTTTATCATCAGAAACAGAATTTGCCCTCGACGTCTGAACAACTTTTTTTGAAAAAATCCCTAAGCCGCGCGGTCACAATTTTAGCAAAAATCTGACGTTCTGCAATTCACTCAAAAATGCTGCCAAAGTGTTGGAAACGATCCCCTGAAAGGTTTTTCGGTGGAAACAGATGGGTTTTATCATCAGAAACAGAATAAGCCCTCGACGTCTGAACAACTTTTTTTGAAAATATCCCTAAGCTGCGCGGTCACAATTTCAGCAAAAATCTGCCGTTCTGGAATTCACTCAAAAATCCTGCCAAACTGTCACAAATGATCCCCTGAAAGGTTTTTCGGTGGAAACAGAATAAGCCCTCGACGTCTGAACAACTTTTTTTGAAAAAATCCCTAAGCTGCGCGGTTACAATTTCAGCAAAAATCTGACGTTCTCCAATTCACTCAAAAATCCTGCCAAACTGTCACAAATGATCCCCTGAAAGGTTTTTCGGTGGAAACAGATGGATTTTTATCATCAAAAACAGTATTTGCCCTCAACGTCTGAACAACTTTTTTTGAAAAAAGCCCTAAGCCGCGCGGTCACAATTTTAGCATAAATCTGACGTTCTGCAATTCACTTAAAAATGCTGCCAAACTGTTGCAAACTATCCCCTGAAAGGTTTTTCGGTGGAAACAGATGGGTTTTTATCATCAAAAACAGTATTTGCCCTCAACGTCTGAACAACTTTTTTTGAAAAAAGCCCTAAGCCGCGCGGTCACAATTTTAGCAAAAATCTGACGTTCTGCAATTCACTCAATAATGCTGCCAAAGTGTTGCAAACTATCGCCTGAAAGATTTTTCGGTGGAAACAGATGGGTTTTATCATCAGAAACAGAATAAGCCCTCGACGTCTGAACAACTTTTTTTGAAAAAATCCCTAAGCCGCGCGGTCACAATTTCAGCAAAAATTTGACGTTCTGCAATTTACTCAAAAATCCTGCCAAACTGTCACAAATGATCCCCTGAAAGGTTTTTCGGTGGAAACAGATAGGTTTTTATCATCAGAAACAGAATAAGCCCTCGACGTCTGAACAACTTTTTTTGAAAAAATCCCTAAGCCGCGCGGTCACAATTTTCAGCAAAAATCTGACCTTCGGCAATTTACTCAGCAATAGTGGCAAACTGTTGCAAATGCTCTCCTGAAAGCTTTTCCGGTGGAAACAGATGGGTTTTTATCATCAGAAACAGAATAAGCCCTCGACGTCTGAACAACTTTTTTTTGAAAAAATCCCTAAGCCGCGCGGTCACAATTACAGCAAAAATTTAACGTTCTGCAATTTACTCAAAAATCCTGCCAAACTGTCACAAATGATCCCCTGAAAGGTTTTTCGGTGGAAACAGATAGGTTTTTATCATCAGAAACAGAATAAGCCCTCGACGTCTGAACAACTTTTTTTGAAAAAATCCCTAAGCCGCGCGGACACAATTTCAGCAAAAATCTGACCTTCCGCAATTTACTCAGAAATATTGGCAAACTGTTGCAAACGCTCTCCTGAAAGCTTTTCCGGTGGAAACAGATGGGTTTTTATCATCAGAAACAGAATTTGCCCTCGACGTCTGAACAACTTTTTTTGAAAAAATCCCTAAGCCGCGGGGTCACAATTTCAGCAAAAATCTGACGTTCTGCACTTCACTCAAAAATGCTGCCAAACTGTTGCAAACTATCCCCTGAAAGGTTTTTCGGTGGAAACAGATGGGTTTTTATCATCAAAAACAGTATTTGCCCTCAACGTCTGAACAACTTTTTTTGAAAAAAGCCCTAAGCCGCGCGGTCACAATTTTAGCAAAAATCTGACGTTCTGCAATTCACTCAAAAATGCTGCCAAAGTGTTGCAAACTATCGCCTGAATGATTTTTCGGTGGAAACAGATGGGTTTTATCATCAGAAACAGAATAAGCCCTCGACGTCTGAACAACTTTTTTTGAAAAAATCCCTAAGCCGCGCGGACACAATTTCAGCAAAAATCTGACCTTCCGCAATTTACTCAGAAATATTGGCAAACTGTTGCAAACGCTCTCCTGAAAGCTTTTCCGGTGGAAACAGATGGGTTTTTATCATCAGAAACAGAATTTGCCCTCGACGTCTGAACAACTTTTTTTGAAAAAATCCCTAAGCTGTGCGGTCACAATTTCAGCAAAAATCTGCCGTTCTGGAATTCACTCAAAAATCCTGCCAAACTGTCACAAATGATCCCCTGAAAGGTTATTCGGTGGAAACAGATAGGGTTTTATCATCAGAAACAGAATAAGCCCTCGACGTCTGAACAACTTTTTTTGAAAAAATCCCTAAGCTGCGCGGTTACAATTTCAGCAAAAATCTGACGTTCTGCAATTCACTCAAAAATCCTGCCAAACTGTCACAAATGATCCCCTGAAAGGTTTTTCGGTGGAAACAGATGGGTTTTATCATCAGAAACAGAATAAGCCCTCGACGTCTGAACAACTTTTTTTGAAAAAATCCTTAAGCCGCGCGGTCACAATTTCAGCAAAAATCTGACGTTCTGCAATTCACTCAAAAATGCTGCCAAACTGTTGCAAACGATCCCCTGAAAGGTTTTTCGGTGGAAACAGATGGGTTTTTATCATCAAAAACAGTATTTGCCCTCAACGTCTGAAAAACTTTTTTTGAAAAAAGCCCTAAGCCGCGCGCTCACAATTTCAGCAAAAATCTGACGTTCTGCAATTCACTCAAAAATGCTGCCAAACTGTTGCAAACGATCCCCTGAAAGGTTTTTCGGTGGAAACAGATGGGTTTTAAAATCAGAAACAGAATAAGCCCTCGACGTCTGAACAACTTTTTTTGAAAAAAGCCCTAAGCCGCGCGGTCACAATTTCAGCAAAAATCTGACGTTCTGCAATTTACTCAGAAATAGTGGCAAACTGTAGCAAACGCTCTCAAGAAAGCTTTTCCGGTGGAAACAGATGGGTTTTTATCATCAGAAACAGAATTTGCCCTCGACGTCTGAACAACTTTTTTTGAAAAAATCCCTAAGCCGCGCGGTCACAATTTTAGCAAAAATGTGACGTTCTGCAATTCACTCAAAAATGCTGCCAAAGTGTTGGAAACGATCCCCTGAAAGGTTTTTCGGTGGAAACAGATGGGTTTTATCATCAGAAACAGAATAAGCCCTCGACGTCTGAACAACTTTTTTTGAAAATATCCCTAAGCTGCGCGGTCACAATTTCAGCAAAAATCTGCCGTTCTGGAATTCACTCAAAAATCCTGCCAAACTGTCACAAATGATCCCCTGAAAGGTTTTTCGGTGGAAACAGATAGGGTTTTATCATCAGAAACAGAATAAGCCCTCGACGTCTGAACAACTTTTTTTGAAAAAATCCCTAAGCTGCGCGGTTACAATTTCAGCAAAAATCTGACGTTCTCCAATTCACTCAAAAATCCTGCCAAACTGTCACAAATGATCCCCTGAAAGGTTTTTCGGTGGAAACAGATGGGTTTTATCATCAGAAACAGAATAAGCCCTCGACGTCTGAACAACTTTTTTTGAAAAAATCCCTAAGCCGCGCGGTCACAATTTCAGCAAATATCTGACGTTCTGCAATTCACTCAAAAATGCTGCCAAACTGTTGCAAACTATCCCCTGAAAGGTTTTTCGGTGGAAACAGATGGGTTTTTATCATCAAAAACAGTATTTGCCCTCAACGTCTGAACAACTTTTTTTGAAAAAAAGCCCTAAGCCGCGCGGTCACAATTTTAGCAAAAATCTGACGTTCTGCAATTCACTCAATAATGCTGCCAAAGTGTTGCAAACTATCGCCTGAAAGATTTTTCGGTGGAAACAGATGGGTTTTATCATCAGAAACAGAATAAGCCCTCGACGTCTGAACAACTTTTTTTGAAAAAATCCCTAAGCCGCGCGGTCACAATTTCAGCAAAAATTTGACGTTCTGCAATTTACTCAAAAATCCTGCCAAACTGTCACAAATGATCCCCTGAAAGGTTTTTCGGTGGAAACAGATAGGTTTTTATCATCAGAAACAGAATAAGCCCTCGACGTCTGAACAACTTTTTTTGAAAAAATCCCTAAGCCGCGCGGTCACAATTTCAGCAAAAATCTGACCTTCCGTAATTTACTCAGAAATAGTGGCAAACTGTTGCAAATGCTCTTCTGAAAGCTTTTCCGGTGGAAACAGATGGGTTTTTATCATCAGAAACAGAATTTGCCCTCGACGTCTGAACAACTTTTTTTTAAAAAATCCCTAAGCCGCGCGGTCACAATTTCAGCAAAAATCTGACGTTCTGCAATTCACTCAAAAATCCTGCCAAACTGTCACAAATGATCCCCTGAAAGGTTTTTCGGTGGAAACAGATAGGTTTCTATCATCAGAAACAGAATAAGCCCTCGACGTCTGAACAAATTTTTTTGAAAAAATGCCTAAGCCGCGCGGTCACAATTTTCAGCAAAAATCTGACCTTCGGCAATTTACTCAGCAATAGTGGCAAACTGTTGCAAACGCTCTCCTGAAAGCTTTTCCGGTGGAAACAGATGGGTTTTTATCATCAGAAACAGAATAAGCCCTCGACGTCTGAACAACTTTTTTTTGAAAAAATCCCTAAGCCGCGCGGTCACAATTACAGCAAAAATTTAACGTTCTGCAATTTACTCAAAAATCCTGCCAAACTGTCACAAATGATCCCCTGAAAGGTTTTTCGGTGGAAACAGATAGGTTTTTATCATCAGAAACAGAATAAGCCCTGGACGTCTGAACAACTTTTTTTGAAAAAATCCCTAAGCCGCGCGGACACAATTTCAGCAAAAATCTGACCTTCCGCAATTTACTCAGAAATATTGGCAAACTGTTGCAAACGCTCTCCTGAAAGCTTTTCCGGTGGAAACAGATGGGTTTTTATCATCAGAAACAGAATTTGCCCTCGACGTCTGAACAACTTTTTTTGAAAAAATCCCTAAGCCGCGGGGTCACAATTTCAGCAAAAATCTGACGTTCTGCACTTCACTCAAAAATGCTGCCAAACTGTTGCAAACTATCCCCTGAAAGGTTTTTCGGTGGAAACAGATGGGTTTTTATCATCAAAAACAGAATTTGCCCTCAACGTCTGAACAACTTTTTTTGAAAAAAGCCCTAAGCCGCGCGGTCACAATTTTAACAAAAATCTGACGTTCTGCAATTCACTCAAAAATGCTGCCAAAGTGTTGCAAACTATCCCCTGAAACGTTTTTCGGTGGAAACAGATGGGTTTTTATCATCAAAAACAGTATTTGCCCTCAACGTCTGAACAACTTTTTTTGAAAAAAGCCCTAAGCCGCGCGGTCACAATTTTAGCAAAAATCTGACGTTCTGCAATTCACTCAAAAATGCTGCCAAAGTGTTGCAAACTATCGCCTGAAAGATTTTTCGGTGGAAACAGATGGGTTTTATCATCAGAAACAGAATAAGCCCTCGACGTCTGAACAACTTTTTTTGAAAAAATCCCTAAGCCGCGCGGACACAATTTCAGCAAAAATCTGACCTTCCGCAATTTACTCAGAAATATTGGCAAACTGTTGCAAACGCTCTCCTGAAAGCTTTTCCGGTGGAAACAGATGGGTTTTTATCATCAGAAACAGAATTTGCCCTCGACGTCTGAACAACTTTTTTTGAAAAAATCCCTAAGCCGCGGGGTCACAATTTCAGCAAAAATCTGACGTTCTGCAATTCACTCAAAAATGCTGCCAAACTGTTGCAAACTATCCCCTGAAAGGTTTTTCGGTGGAAACAGATGGGTTTTATCATCAGAAACAGAATAAGCCCTCGACGTCTGAACAACTTTTTTTGAAAAAATCCCTAAGCCGCGCGGTCACAATTTCAGCAAAAATCTGACGTTCTGCAATTCACTCAAAAATCCTGCCAAACTGTCACAAATGATCCCCTGAAAGGTTTTTCGGTGGAAACAGATAGGTTTTTATCATCAGAAACAGAATAAGCCCTTGACGTCTGAACAACTTTTTTTGAAAAAAGCCCTAAGCCGCGCGGTCACAATTTCAGCAAAAATGTGACGTTCTGCAATTCACTCAAAAATGCTGCCAAACTGTTGCAAACGATCCCCTGAAAGGTTTTTCGGTGGAAACAGATGGTTTTTTATCATCAAAAACAGAATAAGCCCTCGACGTCTGAACAACTTTTTTTTGAAAAAATGCCTAAGCCGCGCGGTCACTATTTTCGCAAAAATCTGACGTTCTGCAATTCACTCAAAAATGCTGCCAAAGTGTTGGAAACGATCCCCTGAAAGGTTTTTCGGTGGAAACAGATGGGTTTTATCATCAGAAACAGAATAAGCCCTCGACGTCTGAACAACTTTTTTTGAAAATATCCCTAAGCTGCGCGGTCACAATTTCAGCAAAAATCTGCCGTTCTGGAATTCACTCAAAAATCCTGCCAAACTGTCACAAATGATCCCCTGAAAGGTTTTTCGGTGGAAACAGAATAAGCCCTCGACGTCTGAACAACTTTTTTTGAAAAAATCCCTAAGCTGCGCGGTTACAATTTCAGCAAAAATCTGACGTTCTGCAATTCACTCAAAAATGCTGCCAAAGTGTTGCAAACTATCGCCTGAAAGATTTTTCGGTGGAAACAGATGGGTTTTATCATCAGTAACAGAATAAGCCCTCGACGTCTGAACAACTTTTTTTGAAAAAATCCCTAAGCCGCGCGGACACAATTTCAGCAAAAATCTGACCTTCCGCAATTTACTCAGAAATATTGGCAAACTGTTGCAAACGCTCTCCTGAAAGCTTTTCCGGTGGAAACAGATGGGTTTTTATCATCAGAAACAGAATTTGCCCTCAACGTCTGAACAACTTTTTTTGAAAAAATCCCTAAGCTGTGCGGTCACAATTTCAGCAAAAATCTGCCGTTCTGGAATTCACTCAAAAATCCTGCCAAACTGTCACAAATGATCCCCTGTAAGGTTTTTCGGTGGAAACAGATAGGTTTTTATCATCAGAAACAGAATAAGCCCTGGACGTCTGAACAACTTTTTTTGAAAAAATCCCTAAGCCGCGCGGACACAATTTCAGCAAAAATCTGACCTTCCGCAATTTACTCAGAAATATTGGCAAACTGTTGCAAACGCTCTCCTGAAAGCTTTTCCGGTGGAAACAGATGGGTTTTTATCATCAGAAACAGAATTTGCCCTCGACGTCTGAACAACTTTTTTTGAAAAAATCCCTAAGCCGCGGGGTCACAATTTCAGCAAAAATCTGACGTTCTGCACTTCACTCAAAAATGCTGCCAAACTGTTGCAAACGATCCCCTGAAAGGTTTTTCGGTGGAAACAGATGGGTTTTAAAATCAGAAACAGAATAAGCCCTCGACGTCTGAACAACTTTTTTTGAAAAAAGCCCTAAGCCGCGCGGTCACAATTTCAGCAAAAATCTGACGTTCTGCAATTTACTCAGAAATAGTGGCAAACTGTAGCAAACGCTCTCCTGAAAGCTTTTCCGGTGGAAACAGATGGGTTTTTATCATCAGAAACAGAATTTGCCCTCGACGTCTGAACAACTTTTTTTGAAAAAATCCCTAAGCCGCGCGGTCACAATTTTAGCAAAAATCTGACGTTCTGCAATTCACTCAAAAATGCTGCCAAAGTGTTGGAAACGATCCCCTGAAAGGTTTTTCGGTGGAAACAGATAGGTTTTATCATCAGAAACAGAATAAGCCCTCGACGTCTGAACAACTTTTTTTGAAAATATCCCTAAGCTGCGCGGTCACAATTTCAGCAAAAATCTGCCGTTCTGGAATTCACTCAAAAATCCTGCCAAACTGTCACAAATGATCCCCTGAAAGGTTTTTCGGTGGAAACAGAATAAGCCCTCGACGTCTGAACAACTTTTTTTGAAAAAATCCCTAAGCTGCGGGGTTACAATTTCAGCAAAAATCTGACGTTCTCCAATTCACTCAAAAATCCTGCCAAACTGTCACAAATGATCCCCTGAAAGGTTTTTCGGTGGAAACAGATGGATTTTTATCATCAAAAACAGTATTTGCCCTCAACGTCTGAACAACTTTTTTTGAAAAAAGCCCTAAGCCGCGCGGTCACAATTTTAGCAAAAATCTGACGTTCTGCAATTCACTTAAAAATGCTGCCAAACTGTTGCAAACTATCCCCTGAAAGGTTTTTCGGTGGAAACAGATGGGTTTTTATCATCAAAAACAGTATTTGCCCTCAACGTCTGAACAACTTTTTTTGAAAAAAGCCCTAAGCCGCGCGGTCACAATTTTAGCAAAAATCTGACGTTCTGCAATTCACTCAATAATGCTGCCAAAGTGTTGCAAACTATCGCCTGAAAGATTTTTCGGTGGAAACAGATGGGTTTTATCATCAGAAACAGAATAAGCCCTCGACGTCTGAACAACTTTTTTTGAAAAAATCCCTAAGCCGCGCGGTCACAATTTCAGCAAAAATCTGACGTTCTGCAATTCACTCAAAAATCCTGCCAAACTGTCACAAATGATCCCCTGAAAGGTTTTTCGGTGGAAACAGATAGGTTTTTATCATCAGAAACAGAATAAGCCCTTGACGTCTGAACAACTTTTTTTGAAAAAAGCCCTAAGCCGCGCGGTCACAATTTCAGCAAAAATGTGACGTTCTGCAATTCACTCAAAAATGCTGCCAAACTGTTGCAAACGATCCCCTGAAAGGTTTTTCGGTGGAAACAGATGGTTTTTTATCATCAAAAACAGAATAAGCCCTCGACGTCTGAACAACTTTTTTTTGAAAAAATGCCTAAGCCGCGCGGTCACTATTTTCGCAAAAATCTGACGTTCTGCAATTCACTCAAAAATGCTGCCAAAGTGTTGGAAACGATCCCCTGAAAGGTTTTTCGGTGGAAACAGATGGGTTTTATCATCAGAAACAGAATAAGCCCTCGACGTCTGAACAACTTTTTTTGAAAATATCCCTAAGCTGCGCGGTCACAATTTCAGCAAAAATCTGCCGTTCTGGAATTCACTCAAAAATCCTGCCAAACTGTCACAAATGATCCCCTGAAAGGTTTTTCGGTGGAAACAGAATAAGCCCTCGACGTCTGAACAACTTTTTTTGAAAAAATCCCTAAGCTGCGCGGTTACAATTTCAGCAAAAATCTGACGTTCTGCAATTCACTCAAAAATGCTGCCAAAGTGTTGCAAACTATCGCCTGAAAGATTTTTCGGTGGAAACAGATGGGTTTTATCATCAGTAACAGAATAAGCCCTCGACGTCTGAACAACTTTTTTTGAAAAAATCCCTAAGCCGCGCGGACACAATTTCAGCAAAAATCTGACCTTCCGCAATTTACTCAGAAATATTGGCAAACTGTTGCAAACGCTCTCCTGAAAGCTTTTCCGGTGGAAACAGATGGGTTTTTATCATCAGAAACAGAATTTGCCCTCAACGTCTGAACAACTTTTTTTGAAAAAATCCCTAAGCTGTGCGGTCACAATTTCAGCAAAAATCTGCCGTTCTGGAATTCACTCAAAAATCCTGCCAAACTGTCACAAATGATCCCCTGTAAGGTTTTTCGGTGGAAACAGATAGGTTTTTATCATCAGAAACAGAATAAGCCCTGGACGTCTGAACAACTTTTTTTGAAAAAATCCCTAAGCCGCGCGGACACAATTTCAGCAAAAATCTGACCTTCCGCAATTTACTCAGAAATATTGGCAAACTGTTGCAAACGCTCTCCTGAAAGCTTTTCCGGTGGAAACAGATGGGTTTTTATCATCAGAAACAGAATTTGCCCTCGACGTCTGAACAACTTTTTTTGAAAAAATCCCTAAGCCGCGGGGTCACAATTTCAGCAAAAATCTGACGTTCTGCACTTCACTCAAAAATGCTGCCAAACTGTTGCAAACGATCCCCTGAAAGGTTTTTCGGTGGAAACAGATGGGTTTTAAAATCAGAAACAGAATAAGCCCTCGACGTCTGAACAACTTTTTTTGAAAAAAGCCCTAAGCCGCGCGGTCACAATTTCAGCAAAAATCTGACGTTCTGCAATTTACTCAGAAATAGTGGCAAACTGTAGCAAACGCTCTCCTGAAAGCTTTTCCGGTGGAAACAGATGGGTTTTTATCATCAGAAACAGAATTTGCCCTCGACGTCTGAACAACTTTTTTTGAAAAAATCCCTAAGCCGCGGGGTCACAATTTCAGCAAAAATCTGACGTTCTGCACTTCACTCAAAAATGCTGCCAAACTGTTGCAAACTATCCCCTGAAAGGTTTTTCGGTGGAAACAGATGGGTTTTTATCATCAAAAACAGTATTTGCCCTCAACGTCTGAACAACTTTTTTTGAAAAAAGCCCTAAGCCGCGCGGTCACAATTTTAGCAAAAATCTGACGTTCTGCAATTCACTCAAAAATGCTGCCAAAGTGTTGCAAACTATCGCCTGAATGATTTTTCGGTGGAAACAGATGGGTTTTATCATCAGAAACAGAATAAGCCCTCGACGTCTGAACAACTTTTTTTGAAAAAATCCCTAAGCCGCGCGGACACAATTTCAGCAAAAATCTGACCTTCCGCAATTTACTCAGAAATATTGGCAAACTGTTGCAAACGCTCTCCTGAAAGCTTTTCCGGTGGAAACAGATGGGTTTTTATCATCAGAAACAGAATTTGCCCTCGACGTCTGAACAACTTTTTTTGAAAAAATCCCTAAGCTGTGCGGTCACAATTTCAGCAAAAATCTGCCGTTCTGGAATTCACTCAAAAATCCTGCCAAACTGTCACAAATGATCCCCTGAAAGGTTATTCGGTGGAAACAGATAGGGTTTTATCATCAGAAACAGAATAAGCCCTCGACGTCTGAACAACTTTTTTTGAAAAAATCCCTAAGCTGCGCGGTTACAATTTCAGCAAAAATCTGACGTTCTGCAATTCACTCAAAAATCCTGCCAAACTGTCACAAATGATCCCCTGAAAGGTTTTTCGGTGGAAACAGATGGGTTTTATCATCAGAAACAGAATAAGCCCTCGACGTCTGAACAACTTTTTTTGAAAAAATCCTTAAGCCGCGCGGTCACAATTTCAGCAAAAATCTGACGTTCTGCAATTCACTCAAAAATGCTGCCAAACTGTTGCAAACGATCCCCTGAAAGGTTTTTCGGTGGAAACAGATGGGTTTTTATCATCAAAAACAGTATTTGCCCTCAACGTCTGAAAAACTTTTTTTGAAAAAAGCCCTAAGCCGCGCGCTCACAATTTCAGCAAAAATCTGACGTTCTGCAATTCACTCAAAAATGCTGCCAAACTGTTGCAAACGATCCCCTGAAAGGTTTTTCGGTGGAAACAGATGGGTTTTAAAATCAGAAACAGAATAAGCCCTCGACGTCTGAACAACTTTTTTTGAAAAAAGCCCTAAGCCGCGCGGTCACAATTTCAGCAAAAATCTGACGTTCTGCAATTTACTCAGAAATAGTGGCAAACTGTAGCAAACGCTCTCAAGAAAGCTTTTCCGGTGGAAACAGATGGGTTTTTATCATCAGAAACAGAATTTGCCCTCGACGTCTGAACAACTTTTTTTGAAAAAATCCCTAAGCCGCGCGGTCACAATTTTAGCAAAAATGTGACGTTCTGCAATTCACTCAAAAATGCTGCCAAAGTGTTGGAAACGATCCCCTGAAAGGTTTTTCGGTGGAAACAGATGGGTTTTATCATCAGAAACAGAATAAGCCCTCGACGTCTGAACAACTTTTTTTGAAAATATCCCTAAGCTGCGCGGTCACAATTTCAGCAAAAATCTGCCGTTCTGGAATTCACTCAAAAATCCTGCCAAACTGTCACAAATGATCCCCTGAAAGGTTTTTCGGTGGAAACAGATAGGGTTTTATCATCAGAAACAGAATAAGCCCTCGACGTCTGAACAACTTTTTTTGAAAAAATCCCTAAGCTGCGCGGTTACAATTTCAGCAAAAATCTGACGTTCTCCAATTCACTCAAAAATCCTGCCAAACTGTCACAAATGATCCCCTGAAAGGTTTTTCGGTGGAAACAGATGGGTTTTATCATCAGAAACAGAATAAGCCCTCGACGTCTGAACAACTTTTTTTGAAAAAATCCCTAAGCCGCGCGGTCACAATTTCAGCAAATATCTGACGTTCTGCAATTCACTCAAAAATGCTGCCAAACTGTTGCAAACTATCCCCTGAAAGGTTTTTCGGTGGAAACAGATGGGTTTTTATCATCAAAAACAGTATTTGCCCTCAACGTCTGAACAACTTTTTTTGAAAAAAAGCCCTAAGCCGCGCGGTCACAATTTTAGCAAAAATCTGACGTTCTGCAATTCACTCAATAATGCTGCCAAAGTGTTGCAAACTATCGCCTGAAAGATTTTTCGGTGGAAACAGATGGGTTTTATCATCAGAAACAGAATAAGCCCTCGACGTCTGAACAACTTTTTTTGAAAAAATCCCTAAGCCGCGCGGTCACAATTTCAGCAAAAATTTGACGTTCTGCAATTTACTCAAAAATCCTGCCAAACTGTCACAAATGATCCCCTGAAAGGTTTTTCGGTGGAAACAGATAGGTTTTTATCATCAGAAACAGAATAAGCCCTCGACGTCTGAACAACTTTTTTTGAAAAAATCCCTAAGCCGCGCGGTCACAATTTCAGCAAAAATCTGACCTTCCGTAATTTACTCAGAAATAGTGGCAAACTGTTGCAAATGCTCTTCTGAAAGCTTTTCCGGTGGAAACAGATGGGTTTTTATCATCAGAAACAGAATTTGCCCTCGACGTCTGAACAACTTTTTTTTAAAAAATCCCTAAGCCGCGCGGTCACAATTTCAGCAAAAATCTGACGTTCTGCAATTCACTCAAAAATCCTGCCAAACTGTCACAAATGATCCCCTGAAAGGTTTTTCGGTGGAAACAGATAGGTTTCTATCATCAGAAACAGAATAAGCCCTCGACGTCTGAACAAATTTTTTTGAAAAAATGCCTAAGCCGCGCGGTCACAATTTTCAGCAAAAATCTGACCTTCGGCAATTTACTCAGCAATAGTGGCAAACTGTTGCAAACGCTCTCCTGAAAGCTTTTCCGGTGGAAACAGATGGGTTTTTATCATCAGAAACAGAATAAGCCCTCGACGTCTGAACAATTTTTTTTTGAAAAAATCCCTAAGCCGCGCGGTCACAATTACAGCAAAAATTTAACGTTCTGCAATTTACTCAAAAATCCTGCCAAACTGTCACAAATGATCCCCTGAAAGGTTTTTCGGTGGAAACAGATAGGTTTTTATCATCAGAAACAGAATAAGCCCTGGACGTCTGAACAACTTTTTTTGAAAAAATCCCTAAGCCGCGCGGACACAATTTCAGCAAAAATCTGACCTTCCGCAATTTACTCAGAAATATTGGCAAACTGTTGCAAACGCTCTCCTGAAAGCTTTTCCGGTGGAAACAGATGGGTTTTTATCATCAGAAACAGAATTTGCCCTCGACGTCTGAACAACTTTTTTTGAAAAAATCCCTAAGCCGCGGGGTCACAATTTCAGCAAAAATCTGACGTTCTGCACTTCACTCAAAAATGCTGCCAAACTGTTGCAAACTATCCCCTGAAAGGTTTTTCGGTGGAAACAGATGGGTTTTTATCATCAAAAACAGAATTTGCCCTCAACGTCTGAACAACTTTTTTTGAAAAAAGCCCTAAGCCGCGCGGTCACAATTTTAACAAAAATCTGACGTTCTGCAATTCACTCAAAAATGCTGCCAAAGTGTTGCAAACTATCCCCTGAAACGTTTTTCGGTGGAAACAGATGGGTTTTTATCATCAAAAACAGTATTTGCCCTCAACGTCTGAACAACTTTTTTTGAAAAAAGCCCTAAGCCGCGCGGTCACAATTTTAGCAAAAATCTGACGTTCTGCAATTCACTCAAAAATGCTGCCAAAGTGTTGCAAACTATCGCCTGAAAGATTTTTCGGTGGAAACAGATGGGTTTTATCATCAGAAACAGAATAAGCCCTCGACGTCTGAACAACTTTTTTTGAAAAAATCCCTAAGCCGCGCGGACACAATTTCAGCAAAAATCTGACCTTCCGCAATTTACTCAGAAATATTGGCAAACTGTTGCAAACGCTCTCCTGAAAGCTTTTCCGGTGGAAACAGATGGGTTTTTATCATCAGAAACAGAATTTGCCCTCGACGTCTGAACAACTTTTTTTGAAAAAATCCCTAAGCCGCGGGGTCACAATTTCAGCAAAAATCTGACGTTCTGCAATTCACTCAAAAATGCTGCCAAACTGTTGCAAACTATCCCCTGAAACGTTTTTCGGTGGAAACAGATGGGTTTTATCATCAGAAACAGAATAAGCCCTCGACGTCTGAACAACTTTTTTTGAAAAAATCCCTAAGCCGCGCGGTCACAATTTCAGCAAAAATCTGACGTTCTGCAATTCACTCAAAAATCCTGCCAAACTGTCACAAATGATCCCCTGAAAGGTTTTTCGGTGGAAACAGATAGGTTTTTATCATCAGAAACAGAATAAGCCCTTGGCGTCTGAACAACTTTTTTTGAAAAAAGCCCTAAGCCGCGCGGTCACAATTTCAGCAAAAATGTGACGTTCTGCAATTCACTCAAAAATGCTGCCAAACTGTTGCAAACGATCCCCTGAAAGGTTTTTCGGTGGAAACAGATGGTTTTTTATCATCAAAAACAGAATAAGCCCTCGACGTCTGAACAACTTTTTTTTGAAAAAATGCCTAAGCCGCGCGGTCACTATTTTCGCAAAAATCTGACGTTCTGCAATTCACTCAAAAATGCTGCCAAAGTGTTGGAAACAATCCCCTGAAAGGTTTTTCGGTGGAAACAGATGGGTTTTATCATCAGAAACAGAATAAGCCCTCGACGTCTGAACAACTTTTTTTGAAAATATCCCTAAGCTGCGCGGTCACAATTTCAGCAAAAATCTGCCGTTCTGGAATTCACTCAAAAATCCTGCCAAACTGTCACAAATGATCCCCTGAAAGGTTTTTCGGTGGAAACAGATAGGGTTTTATCATCAGAAACAGAATAAGCCCTCGACGTCTGAACAACTTTTTTTGAAAAAATCCCTAAGCTGCGCGGTTACAATTTCAGCAAAAATCTGACGTTCTCCAATTCACTCAAAAATCCTGCCAAACTGTCACAAATGATCCCCTGAAAGGTTTTTCGGTGGAAACAGATGGGTTTTATCATCAGAAACAGAATAAGCCCTCGACGTCTGAACAACTTTTTTTGAAAAAATCCCTAAGCCGCGCGGTCACAATTTCAGCAAATATCTGACGTTCTGCAATTCACTCAAAAATGCTGCCAAACTGTTGCAAACTATCCCCTGAAAGGTTTTTCGGTGGAAACAGATGGGTTTTTATCATCAAAAACAGTATTTGCCCTCAACGTCTGAACAACTTTTTTTGAAAAAAAGCCCTAAGCCGCGCGGTCACAATTTTAGCAAAAATCTGACGTTCTGCAATTCACTCAATAATGCTGCCAAAGTGTTGCAAACTATCGCCTGAAAGATTTTTCGGTGGAAACAGATGGGTTTTATCATCAGAAACAGAATAAGCCCTCGACGTCTGAACAACTTTTTTTGAAAAAATCCCTAAGCCGCGCGGTCACAATTTCAGCAAAAATTTGACGTTCTGCAATTTACTCAAAAATCCTGCCAAACTGTCACAAATGATCCCCTGAAAGGTTTTTCGGTGGAAACAGATAGGTTTTTATCATCAGAAACAGAATAAGCCCTCGACGTCTGAACAACTTTTTTTGAAAAAATCCCTAAGCCGCGCGGTCACAATTTCAGCAAAAATCTGACCTTCCGTAATTTACTCAGAAATAGTGGCAAACTGTTGCAAATGCTCTTCTGAAAGCTTTTCCGGTGGAAACAGATGGGTTTTTATCATCAGAAACAGAATTTGCCCTCGACGTCTGAACAACTTTTTTTTAAAAAATCCCTAAGCCGCGCGGTCACAATTTCAGCAAAAATCTGACGTTCTGCAATTCACTCAAAAATCCTGCCAAACTGTCACAAATGATCCCCTGAAAGGTTTTTCGGTGGAAACAGATAGGTTTCTATCATCAGAAACAGAATAAGCCCTCGACGTCTGAACAAATTTTTTTGAAAAAATGCCTAAGCCGCGCGGTCACAATTTTCAGCAAAAATCTGACCTTCGGCAATTTACTCAGCAATAGTGGCAAACTGTTGCAAACGCTCTCCTGAAAGCTTTTCCGGTGGAAACAGATGGGTTTTTATCATCAGAAACAGAATAAGCCCTCGACGTCTGAACAACTTTTTTTTGAAAAAATCCCTAAGCCGCGCGGTCACAATTACAGCAAAAATTTAACGTTCTGCAATTTACTCAAAAATCCTGCCAAACTGTCACAAATGATCCCCTGAAAGGTTTTTCGGTGGAAACAGATAGGTTTTTATCATCAGAAACAGAATAAGCCCTGGACGTCTGAACAACTTTTTTTGAAAAAATCCCTAAGCCGCGCGGACACAATTTCAGCAAAAATCTGACCTTCCGCAATTTACTCAGAAATATTGGCAAACTGTTGCAAACGCTCTCCTGAAAGCTTTTCCGGTGGAAACAGATGGGTTTTTATCATCAGAAACAGAATTTGCCCTCGACGTCTGAACAACTTTTTTTGAAAAAATCCCTAAGCCGCGGGGTCACAATTTCAGCAAAAATCTGACGTTCTGCACTTCACTCAAAAATGCTGCCAAACTGTTGCAAACTATCCCCTGAAAGGTTTTTCGGTGGAAACAGATGGGTTTTTATCATCAAAAACAGAATTTGCCCTCAACGTCTGAACAACTTTTTTTGAAAAAAGCCCTAAGCCGCGCGGTCACAATTTTAACAAAAATCTGACGTTCTGCAATTCACTCAAAAATGCTGCCGAAGTGTTGCAAACTATC